>NW_025778774.1:0-64533 GCF_021130785.1 Homalodisca vitripennis
TTTAATGTACTGAATTAAAAACGTTCTAGTAAATTAGTATTGATTTTATTTAATTACGTAAACTTTAATTTAATATTACTGAAACATATTGATGATATTTGCCAGACTTAATTATATATGCGCTAACTGGTTAAAACAAATCATTCTTAAGTCAACTATGCAATTAATTTCTTGCATATAATACATCTATTTCCAATCAAGATCGGTCAACGTTTCTTTAGTTCATTAAAATTAGTGAGAATGAGGAATGAGAATATCTTTATTTACAATCTTTGAGATTATAAACATTGTCATTAAATACATTAACATCAGGAAAAGGATTTTTTGAAGATACTCTTCCAGCGTGTAGAATGGCCGGTCTAGAAGCCATTGATGTAGTGCTATCTTGAGTTCCTTTCCTCTTTTGGACAGCAGGTGAGGGTGGTAGGAGATTGTAGAGCTTCATTCCCATATATGATGGTTTTTCGCTCATAAAGCCTCAGACGATGTACAGGAAGGCTGTAGAGGTGTACATTTTCTGGTGTTTGTAGTGGTGTACATCATTGGTCCTTGGAAGATTCTCCCCATCAGCGTACATTATTACTTCTTGAATGTAAAGCGAAATGACAGTGAGAATCCTCTTGAATGAGACTTGAATGCCTCTCTACTCAGCTCTCCAGAGGTTGTAGTCCCGCCAGTGTTCTAATACATTTCTTTTGTATGATAAGTATGCAAACGGGAGTAGTATGACAAAGTAGTGGTGAACATAAGGAATTTAATGGGTGGTAAAATGTTTCCTGTGCTATAAATTGCTCATTCATTTGTAACCACTCATATTTTATTCATTATCTGGAGACTTTTAATAGACTTTTTTCAAAAATTTGTGGATCAAATATCGATTACGATTAGTCATCCGTTTATTAAAATTATTGTATTTTATCGATCAGTGTATGTAAGTAAAAGTGTTGTTTATTATAATAGAGCACCTTATCAAGAAACAATTACGACCTCCAAATAATTTTAATAAATTAGGGATTCTTCTTAGATTATTTGCTTGGATATTAAATTTAATGTTCTCCAATAAAGTAATAAAACGTTTAAAATGATTGAATTAGTTATATTTAACGAATTTTGTTGATTGTAGAAGTGAGCATTTACGAAGACAAATATTGAAAATAAACTTTTCAATCATATATTTATATCATATGTAATATCATTAATCCAGGCGAGTATATAAAACTGCATCATTATCAACTAGTAATAATAAACTCTATGATTGATGTAACAATATATTGATATAGAAATATAAGTGTATAAGATTAGAAATAAGCATGATTAATATGCTAGTCACAAAGCAAATCTAAAGATATGATGAACCAATTATTCCAAGGATTACATTACCCAGTGAACATGAGCCTGACTACGGTACATAATGTCAGCCACTTTGATCAATATTATGATCTCGTTGATGTACTGCAGCACAGTCTAGTTGCACTGTTAGGTACTCTATTACAATACTGAAGCTCAGCTTGATTACATCACCACTGGAGTCTGTTATACTAACCAAACCCCAGTGTGCTTTATAAACAATATAAGTAATTTATAAATATTGTATAACTTTACACTAGAACTTAATATTACATTGAGAAGTGAGTAATGCCCAGGCTAGTATTGCGGCTATTACTAACATGAGTTTAGTTACTTTAATAGGTATATAAAAAATCCTAGAATTGATATGGCACAATAAAGTCACAACAAAACTATAATCTCTTAGTATTAACCCGTTTACACCTTTATGTATATGAAACAAATATATGATAGTCAGAAAAACACAATATAGCTATTATACACATACTTAAGTTTTATGCCTTATTTTCTAAAATTACTATATTTAATTAACAATATAAAATCACGTCACAGTCCATGTCCATGTTTTAAATCCCATATATGCTGTTTTGGAAACTGTTTTACTACTATAAATTTTATATAATGGCAACACACTGTGAACACCGTCGGAAGATATTTTCTAAACCTGTATTACCTAGCTACGTGATACATTTAAAAATAACACTACGCGCTTAAAGCCTTATAATTAAATTATAAATTCAAAAAATATCGTTAATAAATTAGAACATTTAGGGCTGAAATTGGGGAAATAATTCAAAATTACAGTTCAGCAACTTTCATTTAGCATAGTTTTTGCCGACTGCTTTAAAGTGAGTCTTCAGAGTGTTATGTATTATGAAACTTTTTAAGGTAAATGAGTACTTAACTGATTGCTTAAATTAAAAACGGTGTTAAAAATATTTTTGCTGAATATAAATTTTAAAAAATTATTGATCTTTAAACAGAACAGTTGATTGAATTAGAAATGCTCTTTTAATTAATATTTCACCACTTTAGCAGCCTAGATGGGATTTTTCGCTAATTTAAAGACCAGTGGGCCGTATCTCAGAGGGATTTCCGAAATAGGAAGAAACCTATATTCCCTAGGACCGTGAAATTCACCATGTAAAATACTGTATGAAGAACCAAATGTGACATGATAAAGTATTATTCTAATTTTCTATAAGGATTACAATGTAATATTTATTATATTATAGTTGTCTATTAGCTAAATTTGAAAGAATCCAATCGCGTGTTGTGGCTGGAGAATTTGCATTTCTGTCTGTCTGTCCACAACAATACCTCTAAAACCTATAGGACCTATATACTTGGTAATATGAATGCACTTTCTTTTTTTATCTTTTTTTTATTAAATTATTTTTGAGGAACACTGATTTCAATGTTGCTGCATGACATTCGGGATTTAATTGAGGGTATTTAGATGAGTATTTTTACATTGGTCTTTTGAGTAACCTTGATTTCAAACAAGATAGGACCAGAATAATATAAATTTTAAACAAATTACTTACACCCATAAAAACATTCTAACGTGTTACATATTAATAAACATAGCTTGACTATCCAAACACGTAAATCATTTTACAGTAACATGATTATTATTAAACAATTATATAAGAAACAATTTATTGAACATAAATTGGAATCTATCATTAGCAAAGATGTTTTGCGAAAGATTGTTTATGTAGGACTCATGTAACGTTCATTTTAGCATGATTGCCTGTGTGTCGGTCTGTCCGGAGGAAACTCGCTAAGGAAATGAGTTATCGATTTGAAATTTTGCTTGCAAACCTCGGCGATGTATGTTACGACACATGATGTGGTTGTACTTCTACCTTGATGTTATCGACTACAATATTTTAATAAGAAACATTTAAATAAGTATGTTTCCAAATTGTACACGAGAGATTTGAAAATTATTAGACATTCTACAAGGTATAAATATTTTCAAAA
Source organism: Homalodisca vitripennis (assembly GCF_021130785.1). Classification (NCBI taxonomy): domain Eukaryota; kingdom Metazoa; phylum Arthropoda; class Insecta; order Hemiptera; family Cicadellidae; genus Homalodisca; species Homalodisca vitripennis. Next base: position 3,337 of record NW_025778774.1, read on the forward strand.
ACCTAAAGGAAAATAAAGGATGCGATGAGGTGATATAATGTGTTTGTAATAAGTAAGTGTAAAGTACCCTTAGTTTTTTATTTAAAAGTGTATGCGCAGTAATACTTCACACAAAAGTGTGGTAAGTGCGAAAAGAGCCAAACCAGACGAGAAAAAGTAAGGATGATCTCGTTTACCTCAGGTTCAAACAGCTTGTGAATATTCCATCATAACCCACATAAACGAGCGTTCTCTTCAAAGGAGCTGAGTAAATTTTCTTCATCCCTCTCTTTACTAAAAATAAGGCTCTTCACTAAAAATTTGGAATTTATTAAGTAAATTATATGGACGATTAGGGTACATGAGGAAAGATTAATATAGGGAAATAAAGTGTATACAATAAGGAAACTACTTATTTAATGTTAACATCTTTAAATAAATTTCAAGTTTTAAAACTAAGATGGTTCATTTTAAGAGCCAGAACATTATAGCTCACGATAAGTAAACAGGTTGTACTTATTTTAAATTATTTAATGCTTGAATTATAAAACGCATGATAAATGCAAATTTTACGGTAATTGAGAGTGAATAAACTAAAGTGATTTGGGCTTAGTGGCTCAAACATTGCCTAGCGTAAATTGATCGATATCGATGTGGATAAGCGGCGCTTCTATCACTCTTCATTACAAGTAAGACAATTTTTGTTTTGCGGATATGAATTTTTGCGGTTCTTATAGTTTTAACCTCAGTCTATCATATTATATGTGCCGATATCGAATAAACATATTTTTATCTAACAGTATTAGTGAGTCGAACAAGCAGAACAATATGATTGTACCCGTAACTGAACTTAAACTGGATTTCATAATTAAAATGAATCCGTTGTAAAACAGGGAGACATTAAATCATTATTATTGAAAGGCGAATGAGAAAAGTGGCAGCCATGAACAGAATCATGGTTTCCCTTATATATAGCATATCTGGATGTAAAAATAGTATTGAGTTTTTGTTGTACAAAGCGATAATTTGTTTCCAGTTCTCATAAAGATTACAAGGAGGACAATTGTGATTTCTGTATTGAAGTCAGGGCTTATGATTAAGGTCGACTAATCCTGCTCTCGCTTTTAATGGGCCAGAAGATAAGTTGCTACGTCATTGGTATCAGTGAGGAAGGCCCTGCCGCTAAGTTCGAGGTCGAGGGTCAATTACTGCTGGTGGAATTTTGAACATCCGATATTTAAATATAGTGATTGAGATAGGTCTATTTATATTTCTACAGAATAAACCTTATTTATACCAGAAGAATTGGACTATTAAATCCAGTCATTAAAAGTATACTCATTAGCACTTTCTCCGTTGGTCCTCTCACTGGTACTGATGTCCAAAACATAATAACTAAAAGCTGGGAGTCCAACAAGGATATGATCATACTTCCTTAACTGCAATGTTGAATGAGATAGATGTATTCAGGAACGTGTGTAGTTATAAGATATCAACAATTAAATCTGTATCGCCTTCTTATTTTTATTTTTCACACTAAAATTTGAATCAATTTTGAAAATTTGTGTTGAGAGTAATTTAACTAGATTGCATTTTTGTACGAAAATTAAGTGGGATTTACTTACGATCATTGGTCCATAAACAAGCATAATGCACATAAAGCACAAATGTAGTACCACTTAATATGGGTTGGAATTATCCTTCAACTTTGTATTATTCAAACTATTAAAGTCCTATGCTGATATTTAAAAACAAGTCTTAAATTGCAAGTTAAAATCGTAACAAACACAATTCAAAACATATCAATTACATCATGCCTTTATTTAATTTGTAAACAAGTTGAAAAATTATAAAACGTATAAAGCTATATGTAACTTGGCCAGTTTATGAGTTACGAAAAAATCAATTTTTATCATAAACTAAACTATTTATACTCCATATTGTATTAACTTCCTGTATACAGAAAACTTCACTGAAAACCAATCTACAATGTTCGACATCTATTTTAAAAGTACTATTAGCGTTTTAAACAATTACATTCATTGTTAAACGTTTTACAGAATTAATCTAAACCAACAGTTTACTTTATTTATTTTACAGACACAATAACAACAGTGAGTTTCACCTGCACTAACCAACCGTTAATTAACTGGATGATGAGAGGGACGGTCATGTACGCTCCAAGTAACATTAGGCCATCTCCTATCACATTTTACTATATGATGTCACGATCGCTTAGTGAATTACTCATTACAATATATCTTTCGTTGTATACACATTTACTTAAAAATAATAAAACATAATTATTAAAATCTCGAAAACAACTGATTTAGACATTGTCCCCTAAACATTAGTCATCACCATAATAGCATTTACGATCTTGCCGTAATGTTTTACGAAAATATACTTCTTGGCGCTCTATGACGGTATTTTCAGATTTATTGTGATACTTTCCATCCTTTAACAGATGGGGAATCAGGATTTCAGTATTTTCAGATATAGTAGAATCATCACCGGGTCTACCCATTCAGGCCCAGTAATCTCATCATGACTCAATCGATCGACCACTATACCTCATTCAGATTCCTTGATATATAGATTGCGTATACAGAATTGTGTTAATGCATTTTATTTTCTTAAAGGTAAAGATCTTTGTAACCATTCTTTAGAAAAGTGGAATCCCAAAATATCTGCAAAGGAAAAAAACATTTTTCCGGACTTAAATCATTGTTCAGTGATACAAAAAAATCAGCATTAGTGATGAGCAAATCATTATACAAAAAAACCAAAGAATTCGTTTGTGTACTTACACCACTCAATAGCCATTTAAATCGTAAGTGATAAACTTCTAAATCTAAGAGGTGAAGAATATACTCTGCAATATCTCTTCTATATGAGCCAAACATTATTTGAGGATTAAGCCTTTAAAATGTCCTTACTGGTACTCACCCGTAAAGTGTCTCTGTTGATAAACATAACTTTTAATGAACATGTTTCTATCCACCTCCAATATAACAGTGGTGTCTAATATGGTCCAACTTGGTTCATTTTCCTGTTACAGTACTGCTCATTAATTATTACCATACTGCCGGGAAATATTGTTCATCTCATTTGAACAATGAAAGACAGCTCCTAGTTTCTCCTGGACAACGGCTACTCTTGTTGTTCTGTCTAGTCCCCAGATATTCTCCAAGGAAACAAAACCCGAAGTTGAGTCATATAATCAAAATTAGCAAAGAACATGGTGCTGTACATGATATTCCAACAATCCATTTGAGCAATTCAATCCTTATGGTACGTTGCCAGAGATATTTTTAGAATTACATCACGGGTTATATACAAACATATTTTCACTCACCGACCTTTAGGGTTCCAAAACGCCGTTCATGATACTTAAATCTAAAATGGATTTACGGTATTAAGTAAGCTATTGAAAAATTCAAGGAATCGCCGGCACACGAGTGTACCAGCCAAGCTTAACTATGGCATTGTAAAACTTGTATATACAGCTCTGTCGCAACAACGGCAACGATGCCGTGACAACTGGCAAGTTACAGGCAGGGTCGAGGCACACGAGTATATCAGCCAAGCCCTTCTTAAATCTTCCTTTTTACAAAACTTTTATACGTATTTGGTATTTTTTAGAATTACCTCAATACTATACTATACTTTTAAGATCATTAACACACACAAGATCTTTTTAAGATCTTTTTAGAACACATCATGAAATAATTTAATGTTGAAATTGCCTCAATATAAAAATATGCTATTATTAGTTTGCAAGACAATAATTTGTCCACACAAAATGAAATTAGAATATCTTGGTAAGGCATGCAAATAATCCTTCGATGCTATGTTTATCGTATGAAGAATAATGCAAAGATAAATTATTTGGTTTTGTATAGCCAACTCCAGTAAAATGTGAAGGATTTTCAAATAAAAGATTTTAAAGCCATAGCTCCAATGCTATGAATTTTAAGTCAAATACTCCCTGAGGGACCTTGGTCTACATTAACTAATAGGATATAGAAAAAACACATTATCCAACAAAGCATTACCGATTTTGTTATAACCTAGGATTAGGAAACCCATGCACCTGTCTTTAGTAACAATGTTTGGGGTAACCTATGTGGAACTCATTGTGGTTTTTGAACGCCATCCTTATTTGTACTGAAGACCTCAAAAATGTTTATGTATATTTGCTACTAGCATCTGTTGTTATCTCATTTTTCCCAGCACTGCTTCCGTATCAAGCCCACAATGGGCCTTGACATTTCTGCACTGCGAGATTTTAAACCTGTGTGCCATTGATGCCTCGACCCCACCCGTAACTTTTAGTTGCCACGGCATCGTTGCCTTTGTTACCAACAGGTTAGTACTTACACCTCGTACAATGAATGCCACAATGGACTTGGCAGGTACCATTGTGTGCCGGTGATACCTCAAACATCGTCAGAAACTTGCAGTTGTTACGGCGTCATTGGCATTGGTGCAACAGGCAAGTACATCTACCTCGTGCAATGCTACAATGCTCATTTTCTAATTAAAAACTTGTAGTCCTAAAATCAATGCCAATTTCCAGGGAGCCTATAGCATGGAGCGCATGCCAATTATCGACGGATATGTACTTGTATCTTCCATGAATTGCACTTGTAGTTGAATTGATAAAATCATATGCTAAATCAAAAAGTTATATCAGTATTGAGATGATATATTTGTATGCAGCCAACATTAACCACCCCAAACATTTTAAAATAGTAAGTAAAATACTTATTTTTTATTTTTATAAGGCTATAGTAATGACAAAAATATAATTAATCGATGTAATATTCTTAGTATTGCTATTAATTTATTATATTGCCGTATAACTTAATAACGACATAAAAGTTTTTAAACTCAAACGATTTACGCCTGTATAGTTGTTATATAAAGAGGTATTTTCTACACTATATGATACCCCTGCCCAACTTTAATGCTAATCCCCGCTCGATTTTGGAAGTGTATCGCAACTTCGTCCTGCACAATTATTTATATGAATACTAAAAGAACATTTTCATATTGAAAACATTTGAAAGTTTTGAGACAATAATATCAAAATCCAAGATTGTGAATTCCATTCCTAGACTAATAATTACACTTACAAGAACATAAACTTGTTTAGGTTAGTTTTGAATGAATATAACTTTAAAAATTATTATAGTTAATAATATATCATTACTCATAAAAAGTAAGCTAATGATTAGGAAATTAGAAATTTCAAGGAATGCAACTGCTTGTGTCAAGTTAAGGTTTTGTATTAAAATCAATACAGTTTTAAAACTTTATTGAAACTCAGAGGTTAATATTTGACCAGAATTATGTATAAAATTATCTTTTAAAATGTAAACATTTTTTATTCTGAATTATTACATTAAGTAAACTATTAACTAATATAGTAATGAATTATTATGAAAATAATCTGAACTGAGGTAGTTTTGAACAGTAATGTTATATTTTGTTAATTTTATCAATGATTTTCATAAAATCCAATAAACTGAAAAATGTTTACTTTGAAGAATATTATTTTCTGAGAATCCATGGTACGACAACTGATGTAAACAGACTCCAAGTTATTTATTTCTCTTGATGAGCGGTCATTATTTTAGATTGACGGGATGTAGAACTAATTCTGTCACAGATTGTCTCAGACAAAAGTCGTTTATTTTGTCTTTTAATACTTATTTAGTTTTAAAACTAAAAATTCTTCTCTTTTGTTAGAATTTGTTTAGTTTACATATGTTTTAAGTAAAGATAACACAAATATTCTAATCTGAAGTGTCATAACCAACTGAGTTAGGACGAGATTATTGTTCAGGAAAGAAATTTATCTCCTAAAACGTTGGTTTACAACACTCGAGCCTAGATTTGTTAGGATGGCATTTGTTATTTTGCTAGCTTTTTTATCAGACTTCTATTCTTTAAATTGATAGATTTTAGTACTATGGTTTTGTAAGTTTTATACGGTGAAGAAAGTAATTCAAATAACGTTAAAGCTGTAATAATGTACTTACGGAATTGAATTATAATTACAATTGTATTTTTATCGTTTCGTTTATTCTGGTGCTTAATCCCTAAAAACATTTTATTATGAAAGTAATGGAACGTTGAAAAATTAAAAAAAAAAAACTGTTTATAATCAAGTTATTTATGCAACAACCCCAATAGAGTTTTGAGAACAGAATTTACTTATTGTTCCCTATAAAACAGAACACTATGCATTACTTTAAATTAGTTTACAATGTAACTTTGTTATTTTAGTTAATTTATATTGTTGTTTTTACAAGATTACTGTTGTATTTAGTATGTAAATACTTATTTATTGAATCTTGAAGCATTAAATAGACAAGTTTTTTTTATTCTTCTGATATTCATTTGAATAACTGGAATTTTAAAATTATCTTAATTATTTTTCTTTCCCGTTTCTTAATGCAAATTTTGTGATTGATTTGAAACCTTTTTAGCGAAGTCCTAAAACCCAAAAATATGAGCAGAGCAAATAACATACCCAAGCAGCTTTGCTGTGAACTGGCTGCGGCAATGCGTGGAATATGCGAAACACTATACAGTGTGTTTTCAAAAGTGTATCGAAAACTTCTGTTAATGATTCATCTTTCTAATACGAGAATAGCTGTAAGCATGTAAAAGATTTATAATTTCTAACTGAAATCTTAAGAATCCTAGTATAGATTATGATAGAATCCCAAGCATACTTAGAATAATGCTTAGTTTTTATTGAGAATAAATCATATCTCGTCATTCATTCACTTTTAGTTCAAAGCTTTTCAACGAGAATCCTTCGTGAACTATAATCAGAATTATGTAATGTAAAAAGTAAAGTAAAATTTTTATTTTATTTTACCAACAAAATAGGCTCTCTCTAACACTTAAAATGGTGACCAAATGCTTACAGATGACTTCCGAACCACCATCATGGTAGGCAGGAGGGCTGATAGCAAGGACAGGACAGCTGTCACCCATCCCAGCAGCAACCACGCTCGACGTTGTTTGACTTATGTCTCCCGCGATAACCGTACACGCTAGACTGCGCCATTGGCATTGGTATATAGCTTTTTTATAATATAGATCTATAAAGTTTTAAAACTAATTACATCATGATGGTATGTACTAAATCAGAAAATAATTATCTTTATGTGTTCTTCTATCATTACATATTCCTACAGTGTTTGTTTCCATTAGTAGTCATAGAAACCTGTACCAATATATGATAATGTACTTAACATGAAATAAAATTACCTCGGATGAGGTACCTTAGAACACTCAAATACCTTTCTTCTTCCTTTAAACTGGGTCACTCACATGGTGGTTTCTATTCGTGAGTGACTGGAAATATTAATGTTATAAATATCTAGTGCTTAGTTAGCCTAAGCTTAACAATTGCCATTGCTATCACTATAAGGTTACACTTTGTAACAAAAGTTTTATAGAAGCACTCTTGTCATTAAAAACTATATCACCGTAAAACCAAACTAGGACTTATTGGATTGTTTTTAATGGTTTGTTTTATTGTATTATTAGGGTTTAAGTTATTTTGCAATTAAACTTAAATTTTTTTAATCCTACGAAATCCAACGGAGATTTATTTTAGTAATTTTTACCGGTAAGGTGTTCATATTTTAGCACCTTCCACACTTTACTGTGTATCATATGTAGTATGAATGATTATTATTTTAATGGTTAAAATAAACAAGCTTTATTTGTTTTGTAATGTGCAATAGCTGGGTTATAAATTTTGCTAAAATAATAATGGCCCGTCATCTAAAAACAATTCTTTAAATGCAGATAATGATAATACAACGTTAAGGCAGCGCATAATATTCACATACATTTATAAGATGGAGCCCATTAAACATTTTAAGTCGATTTAATAGAAATATTGAACACCAGATATCCTGCTCAAAAATATATGTTTGCCCATTCATATTAATGTACGATCAATTTTAGAAGTTGTTAGAAATTACTTTACCAGTCCAACTTTCTCGTATTACTACACCTATTTAACAACGTAACTTTAAAAAAGATTAAACCTACTTTACTATCTATATATCTCACACAATCTCTTACACTAAACATAAACTGATATTTTTGTACAGGATAATAATAGCCATGATGTCTGGGACATCTCCCTAAAAGGTTTTATAAAGCCAAAACAATACTACAATAATTTTTAAATATATTTTTTGGGTCATAAGAGACAGCCTCACGATATAATATAATACTGAATATTGGTTTCAAGATGTTTCTGTGTGTCTAGCATAATTATGAAAAGGAAAATATTTCATCATTTAAATTTAAGTGAAAGAGGTCTTTTATTCAGAGAACTACGTAATTGCACTATTATATATTTTATAATTGACCTCTTTATATAAATAAAATACGTGATTCTTATAAAGTATTATTAGCTTTCGTTACGTTAATAGTTTACACATCATAATATAAGGGATTTTAATAAAGTCCTTTTACGCCTAGATAATATATTCAAAACTGATTGAGATATCGATGTGCAATATTCACCATACATTTAAAATAAGTTTTTCAATTTTTCTCAAAAATAACTCACCCCCTCTTTTAATAACTTATGTTATCTATTTAATAACCTATAAATTTACATGTCACGTTAAAGGGATTTTTAATTTAGAGCTACCTCTTTTACACCCCTTCTAAATTGGGGGCGGGAGGGGTGTGAATTTGTTTATCCTCCAAAAAAAAAAGAAAAAAGTATTTTAATAAATCTGGTGAAGGTTGTAGATTTATATTTCAATCCGTTTGGAATACGTCCAGGCTTATTTACACCCTGTATAAATATGGGAAATATGATTTACATGACAGTTCGAGTATTTAAATTGAGTATTCATGTAAACTTGGTTTTCAATTTCTGTCTGACCTCCGGTGGGAGGATAAGGTTTACTCTATACATCAGCAGACAAGAACATTTGTATGAGTTCTCTCTGGGACGCGGATTTGTTTCACCCTCCTCCTACTAGTCTGTGTGAGTCAATATCAAGCAATAATTTATTTTTCATGTGTTTTGTATATTTAAAACGATAACTACCAATAACCTGCATTATTTGTGAAGTTTTTTAGGGAAGCATGAGAGCACATTTATACCATAAATGATTCTAATTCAACATCAACACTTATACTTACAGTATCTTTTAAGTACATGTTAAACACTCCCAATATTTAAAACATAACTACTTTATCTATATGTAATAATAAGTGAGAGTCTAAAGTATTACCAGATTTATTAAAATTCTGTTTAGGTAGTAGTGTATTTACAAGAAAGAAAACAATACAAAAATGTATTTGAACAAAAAGCGCAGTTTCTTTTATTGAAATGGTCTTGAAATTGCCTCATTAAATACTGATTTCTGTCATATGATCTTAGTTACTATAGAACTGTTGCTTAAAAACTTTTAAATTTTCTACATATATATATATATATATAACTACATGTAAATTCCTCACCTTTCGTAAAATGAGATGTAGTAATTAGTTTTATATAACTAAAAAAATAATAAAATCTTTTAGCTCTATGGACAGACATGCAAACAAATGTAGTGTAAAATTTTATTGTATATCTACATACACTTCACAATGAATGTGTCATGCATAACGTTGTAAATATTGTAGGTTTTTTATTTGATACTATAAGTTACAAAATAAATATAGTAAAAACATAAAATATAATGGAAAATAAAATAATAAAAATAATTTTCGGTACCTGTGGTGCAAATAATTGCTTTTTAATAAACTTAAAAACAAAATAAAAAATCTTTATAATTATATTACATTAATCTACTTTTATAAAGTATTTATAAAAAAGTTTTAAGATTAGTTGATTTAGAACCTATATTTGCAAATAACCTATTTGTATACATATATAATTATATATAATATAATAATAATTAATTTAATTATATAATAAATACATATTTTATTATAAATATATACATTTATATCTATTTATTAAAGCTAAATTTTTAGTTTAACTCTTTTCTTGGCAGTATAAAATACAACTTTGATATTATTGAAACCATATATAGTAAGTATGATCAATCTAAATAGGTACATGTGACGTAAAACGTAAAAACAGCCTGAAGCTCATATAATATGTCTATATAATATAATAATGATAATATAATATGTCATATAATATTTATCATGCAACCCTTGAACCAAACAGGTGTGATAAAACTTTTTACACAAATTTTATAATGTTCCAAGCACCAAAACTAAATAAAAAATTACACCTTTGTTTGTATTTAATTTTATCGTCTCTTGTTTAGAAATCTTAAAGTTTTAGAACAGTTTTGTTTTACATCTCTACACACAACTATTCTCTCTATATACGGATGGCAAGCTATTAGCATATGATTCGGTTGTAATCGGGTTTAATAAAAAAAGAAGAAATATGCAGTACTTTTGAGCTCCTTCTTTATTTTGTGAGCTTCTTTTAAAAGACTGCAGTCAAGGTAAGGCTAGAACAAATATTTAACAGCACTTAGCCGGATCGATATGGGGAGCATTGCACACATAAACATCGTTTCTAGTCCACATTACTGCAGAATACCGATCTGTCGTCCTTAAAAACTTAGAGAGAATTCATGTGTTCTTTAATAATAAAATAATGTAATAAATGGCTTTTGCATCCCTTTAACCCTTAATTTTCTTTCGCTTTCGATTTTGTATTATTATTATCTAATTTCAGATCATGAAGTTATTTCTTTGTTTAAAATTTTCTTATTGATGAATGTTTACTTGGATAACTTTTAAATAATAACAAGATTTACCAACATTTTGTGTTATAATGATAAATTACTCTTAACGATTGAAATATATCTTCTTCTCCATGTGTAAAACTAAATGGCTATAAAAAATTTTCAGACTTTTATTAAAGAGAGAGTTTCTGTGTAGATTTACAGTTAAGCAATTTGCCCATATGTAAACTTTCGTAAGCCTCTCAAAAAATCTACTACTCAAGGGGTTGGGGTAGCATGTTACGTATAGTTCTTATATACTGTGCAATCCATAGTTTGTATTTCTCAACACAACTATGATCTTTAGGTATATGCTCGAGGGTTTTCGTTCTTGTTCTGTTCTTGTCGTTATTTCTATAATTTTCTTTTTATAATATACATCTAAATGACTCACATATTCTACAAGATGGCTTTTCCAAGTTGTTTTACAAATCCTTTAAAATCTTTTCTCTTTTACAAGTAAAAAACATTTAAAAAGATTTATTGAATAGAAAAGCAAAATTGACAATGCCACGTAAAAATAGCAAACACAAACACAGAACATAACAAGATAAAGGTAAATATAAGCACTTTGCGTAACATAAATATCATTTTCTGCACAAAAAGCCAAACAGAATAAAAAACCAGATCAAAATATATTACAAAAGTAAAGATACCAGATTATTTTTGAAAGAATATTTGAAATGATAATACTATTTTATACTTTTTCAAATATTGTACAACAAAAAGTATAAAATAGTATTAATAAAAATTTAATTCACAATAATCTGCAATATACCTATTCTTTACGGTAAGAAATAATACAATAATTAATAAAATAAGAAATATTACAGTCTAGGAAATATAACTAAAAGAAGATAGTAATATATTACTATATATATCAATCAGGATTTTTATAAATAAAATTACAAAAAAGGCTCTTTAAATGTTTTAAATTAAAAAGAACCAGATTCATTTACATTATACATAAAATAAGAGGGAAAATATTAGAAATTGAAAAATATAGAAAATATGTTAATTCTTATATATTGGTTTCCAACAGAATTGTAATGAATCTTCATATATTTTTCATTAATTTAAAACATATTTGAAATAATTTGAAATTATTTATTAAAAAAACAAATAAAACCGGTATAAGTAAATATGATATAGATTATATATTTAAATGAAATATATATATTTTTTAAAGATTATTGATAAAATGAAAAATTTATTCATATTACGTTTAAATAGTACGTTTATAATCATTGTCATCACATATATATATATATATATGTATATATATATAGTCTCTTAAGCAGTTCAAAAAGAAAACTACAATTATCTTGTACAATATTTCGTTGTATTAACAACTTTTTCAAGTACACAATAATAACACAGAATAAAATAAACCTTTTGTTCGTTACCAGTAGGTTTGTTAAATCCTTAACATCTTGAAGTGTGTTGCCTATTGGCTTAAATAGTCTCTTAAGCAGTTCAAAAGAAAACTACAATTATCTTGTACAATATTTCGTTGTATTAACAACTTTTTCAAGTACACAATAATAACACAGAATAAAATAATATATATATAAATAATAATAAAAATATATAAATATTTTCACCCTATAAATTGATTGAATTCGGGGATGACTTGCCTTTTTGATATTTCACGGCAATGTAACACAGATGGTTTGTACGGATTAAATCAATAAATGCATTTCAATATTTCATACTTTAAAAGTGTTTGTATATAAAGTATGGAACCATTTACACAATATTAGTTTCGCAAAATTAAACGTATACTATGCAATAATGAACTTACGTGTTTGAAATGGTAATCCTGGTACTGTCTGTCTGCCTGTGTTGCTGAATTAGTACTATTAGCTCTACACAACTGCACTCACAACAGAATCGGACAAATGATTATGGGATTCACTGACAATCCATTTGGTCTCTGCGGTAGGAAGGCGGCATTTAGTGTACACCGAGTTCGCTGTTCATCCATTTATCTCAAACAAAAGTACCAAACCACCCATGTTTGTACATAGCATTACACATACAAAGTTATTTATGTAATAAATAAAGACCATGCGTGACATATATCAACTTGTGGTTACCATCGTTAAATAAAACAATTGTTAAATGTTTTGTAAAAATTCTTAAACAAGCCCAACCGTTTTAACTCACATTTTAAAAAGTAAAGGAAATAAACTTAATGACACCTGTTTTAAGACACCGATTTCAAAATGTTTGTATAAGAAATCGTATGGAACCATTCAAAACCATTAGTTTTGACAAACGAAACATATGTGGACAAATTAATTTAATCTTATACCACCAGCCTGCCAGCTGTTATTTAGTGTGTCTTGATTAAAGTGTTACCCCACATCTAAAAAATATTTAAACAAAAATTTTATTTCAATGCAGTATTAAATTCATTGACATTAAAATTAAATCAGTCATTAATCTTACCAGCTTTAACAAATTTTTATACCACTGTTGTGCTTTAATTAAATTGGGTAGAATTTACTATGTGCGGATTAAATTTTTACTATAACCAGATTAAGAATACTCACAATGTATATGTACTTACACTTAAGTGTTAAATCTTTAATTATATTTAAATTAAACCTATAAAATGTATGTTTTCTAAAGAATACATACAAAACAAACACACACATATACATATTTTCTTCTTATTCAAGGGGTAGAATAAATTTTTTGAATTATTTTTAATCCATTACGAAACTGTTTTTTATATTTGTAATTCCTATTGAATATATTCACTAATAATCTATTTAAGAGTTATAGTACTTTTTTTAGAATATTAACTTTACGGAATAATTATATGAAGTACAAAACACATAAATACGTATAGAGACACGTACGGTAGATAAATATGAATACGCTTGTTTTGGAACTGAACAATACATTTATACCACGTCTTTAGAACACATGTACTAATGAAGCAAGTTTTCTTGGGACAAACTCTTACTAAATTACATCATACATATACATTCAGATTTTGTTTGTTATTTATATATATATATATATATATATATATATATATATATATATTTAAATCCTCATAGTTTCTGTAATTGTAATTCAAGGATGGCGTTTAACTATAGCGTAACTACCAGTTGCCCACGATTTCACACAAAATACTTACTCTGTGCTCATCAGTGGTTGCATAACATTATTACTAACAGCGTACTCTTTTCTTTAAGTACTATAAATATAAACAAATTGAAAACCATAGTTAAATATATGTTTGTGCTGTTTTTAAGACAATGTTTGCAATGATCAGTTTATAAAAAGTAACAGGCTCTTTCAATATATACTATGGTATACCAAAAATACATTTTTTTTTGTTTTAATATTTTCCATGAAGTTTTCATATATTTAAATAATTAGTCTCCTATTCAGGGTGGATACGAATCCAACAAATCAGAGATAATTATAATCGTGACAGCCATTCTTAAGTTATAAATGGTTATAACTAATCCGACTAATATATATTCATTGTATTCTTACTTATTCTGGTTTACACCCTGTTTGCTCTTTATATACCAGTATGTAAGTACTAAACTCTCAAATAAACAACCCAATGAAATACTCTCCGATTATGTAATAATAAGATTCATTAGTACCAGGCATAATTGAATGTCAGACAGTAGCAAACTGCAAGGACAAAGTCAAGAAGGCCCTGTTATGAGCTGAATTATGGCAGCCATGAAACTGTTACGTCCCCAGCCATTGGCATTACATTTAATGGCTTACAAAGTTTATGGAGGCAATTATTGCTTTTACTGCAAATAAAATATTTGCTGCCCTTTCGGTGTTACGATATGAGTTATTGTTAGTTTAAATGAACTAATTAATATAGTCTTTCTGTGTGAGTTCATATACAAAAGGATTATAATATGTGCAATACTTATATTTAACATAATTGAAATAAAATTACGCAATAAGATTACGAAACTTGCTGAGGATAATAATACCTTATTTAATTCCGCTTGATAGCTGGAAAAAATCATCAAAAGTTTCTCACTAAAAGTGAACTTTGTTTTTCACATGGAGAAGGGCTGGCTTATACAGTATGAACAATGTTATCTTCAGTGTCTCTTTAAAGGAAGAGATTCATTCTGGTAATAAAATTATCTCGTGAAAGCTGCAAGGGAAAATTAGTCAAATTTATTTAATGATAAATTTTCCCCTCTCTCATATATCTTAGTGTGCACAAATTTAAATTTGTGAATATGTAAATATGGTGTAATTCCAAATCCAATACACATTGTTTAAGCTTAAGTTATGCACGAATTAGTTTTAACTTAACGTAGAGAGGAAATAAAATTGAAGGTGATTCGGCAAAAATTAATTTCTAATTACTCCATGATATGCACTATTTGGGTTATCCTCATTATTTAATACTACAATTTAAAATGGCCGTTATCATAATAGATAATAAAACAAATTAATAATTTGCTTCTATTATCAAAATATGAAATGAAATGAAAAAGTGCTTTATTGTAGAAGAAAAACCAGAAATAGCATTAATTTTTGCAGTCATTTCAGTAATTTTCTACGTGTCCTGTTAAAATTCAATTATATAACACATTATTTATTTCAAAAATATTTACCAATATATAAATTAGTTACAGCTTTATAAGCTGTTTTTCAACAAAATCTATTGGTATTAAGAACGCAAATAATTTTTCTAGTTGCAATGTGTTAACTCAAATCTTACATATAAATTTGTTAATTACTTATGTTTTGTAAAATCTTAGAATATTTACTTATTTAACACTTCATTTTCAATTTGTTTTTAAAACTATATTTCTTCTTGTAAGTAACATGTTTAGTTATAATAAAACAATTTATAAAAAAAAACAATTGTATTTTTAACTTGATTCTATGTAGGAATTATCTTCCAAAAAAAAAAATGCATTGCGAATTAGATATTATTTCAACAAACCTTGCTATAAAATGTTTTTTAACTATTGGTTGAATGAAAAAATTGCTGATTACTCCAAAATTCAACAGTCTACAATAGTGTGTAATACCACTCCGTAGGTGGACTGGAACAAGTTTTTTTTCTTTTCTTCGCTAAAGGGATGTAAAAATATCTTTTTCGAAATATTTTTTGTGATTATAACTGTTAATAATCTAACTAGCTGTAATCTTTGCACTAAACCTTAGCGAAGTATGTTATGCAAAACGAGGTGTAGTGCACGCCTACCTTGTTCATAGCTAGAAAGAAAGTAAAAGATGACATCTACATAAAATGTATTATTGTGCTGTACTATATTAAATCTAATACTTCTTTTAAACCTAAATTCTTATTCATAATCTGGAGTATAGTTTTAACTGATTATTTGAACTCCTTACTACTCAGTAACACTTGAGAACTTGCATGATCTGCAATGGTTTGTGAAATTATGAGTTTAGCTCCAGTTCACCTTCCACTTAGTAGCGCATCTGGAATCTGACGATATCACAGACTTGAGTACTGGAATCTGGAGTCGTGTTCGCCTGATAGGATCCAAAAAATATCGACGACGATGGAGATCAAAATGAACATTTTAAATCGTTTAGACATCATAGACTCCTATACTACTCCATATTTTCTAGTCAAGATGATCAATGAGAAAGCCATTATCATTGTCTCTTCAGGTGCACATGATCATTGCAAACATTGTCTTAAAACAGCACAAACATATATTTAACTATGGTTTTCAATTTGTTTATATTTATAGTACTTAAAGAAAAGAGTACGCTGTTAGTAATAATGTTATGCAACCACTGATGAGCACAGAGTAAGTATTTTGTGTGAAATCGTGGGCAACTGGTAGTACGCTATAGTTAAACGCCATCCTTGAATTACAATTACAGAAACTATGAGGATTTAAATATATATATATATAAACAACAAACAAAATCTGAATGTCTATGTATGATGTAATTTAGTAAGAGTTTGTCCCAAGAAAACTTGCTTCATTAGTACATGTGTTCTAAAGACGTGGTATAAATGTATTGTTCAGTTCCAAAACAAGCGTATTCATATTTATCTACCGTACGTGTCTCTATACGTATATGTGTTTTGTACTTCATATAATTATTCCGTAAAGTTAATATTCTAAAAAAAAGTACTATAACTCTTAAATAGATTATTAGTGAATATATTCAATAGGAATTACAAATATAAAAAACAGTTTCGTAATGGATTAAAAATAATTCAAAAAATTTATTCTACCCCTTGAATAAGAAGAAAATATGTATATGTGTGTGTTTGTTTTGTATGTATTCTTTAGAAAACATACATTTTATAGGTTTAATTTAAATATAATTAAAGATTTAACACTTAAGTGTAAGTACATATACATTGTGAGTATTCTTAATCTGGTTATAGTAAAAAATTTAATCCGCACATAGTAAATTCTACCCAATTTAATTAAAGCACAACAGTGGTATAAAAATTTGTTAAAGCTGGTAAGATTAATGACTGATTTAATTTTAATGTCAATGAATTTAATACTGCATTGAAATAAAATTTTTGTTTAAATATTTTTTAGATGTGGGTAACACTTTAATCAAGACACACTAACTAACAGCTGGCAGGCTGGTGGTATAAGATTAAATTAATTTGTCCACATATGTTTCGTTTGTCAAAACTAATGGTTTGAATGGTTTCCATACGATTTCTTATACAAACATTTTGAAATCGGTGTCTTAAAACAGGTGTCATTAAGTTTATTTCCTTTACTTTTTAAAATGTGAGTTAAAACGGTTGGGCTTGTTTAAGAATTTTTACAAAACATTTAACAATTGTTTTATTTAACGATGGTAACCACAAGTTGATATATGTCACGCATGGTCTTTATTTATTACATAAATAACTTTGTATGTGTAATGCTATGTACAAACATGGGTGGTTTGGTACTTTTGTTTGAGATAAATGGGATGAACAGCGAACTCGGTGTACACTAAATGCCGCCTTCCTACCGCAGAGACAAATGGATTGTCAGTGAATCCCATAATCATTTGTCCGATTCTGTTGTGAGTGCAGTTGTGTAGAGCTAATAGTACTAATTCAGCAACACAGGCAGACAGGACAGTACCAGGATTACCTTTTCAAACACGTAAGTTCATTATTGCATAGTATACGTTTAATTTTGCGAAACTAATATTGTGTAAATGGTTCCATACTTTATATACAAACACTTTAAAGTATGAAATATTGAAATGCATTTATTGATTTAATCCGTACAAACCATCTGTGTTACATTGCCGTGAAATATCAAAAAGGCAAGTCATCCCCGAATTCAATCAATTTATAGGGTGAAAATATTTATATATTTTATTATTATTTATATATATTATTTTATTCTGTGTTATTATTGTGTACTTGAAAAAGTTGTTAATACAACGAAATATTGTACAAGATAATTGTAGTTTTCTTTTGAACTGCTTAAGAGACTATTTAAGCCAATAGGCAACACACTTCAAGATGTTAAGGATTTAACAAACCTACTGGTAACGAACAAAAGGTTTATTTTATTCTGTGTTATTATTGTGTACTTGAAAAAGTTGTTAATACAACGAAATATTGTACAAGATAATTGTAGTTTTCTTTTGAACTGCTTAAGAGACTATATATATATACATATATATATATATATATATATATGTGATGACAATGATTATAAACGTACTATTTAAACGTAATATGAATAAAATTTTTCATTTTATCAATAATCTTTAAAAAATATATATATTTCATTTAAATATATAATCTATATCATATTTACTTTATACCGGTTTTATTTGTTTTTTTAATAAATTATTTCAAATATGTTTTAAATTAATGAAAAATATATGAAGATTCATTACAATTCTGTTGGAAACCAATATATAAGAATTAACATATTTTCTATATTTTTCAATTTTCTAATATTTTCCCTCTTATTTTATGTATAATGTAAATGAATCTGGTTCTTTTTAATTTTAAAAACATTTAAAGAGCCTTTTTTGTAATTTTATTTATAAAAATCCTGATTGATATATATAGTAATATATTACTATCTTCTTTTAGTTATATTTCCTAGACTGTAATATTTCTTATTTTATTAATTATTGTATTATTTCTTACCGTAAAGAATAGGTATATTGCAGATTATTGTGAATTAAATTTTTATTAATACTATTTTATACTTTTTGTTGTACAATATTTGAAAAAGTATAAAATAGTATTATCATTTTCAAATATTCTTTCAAAAATAATCTGGTATCTTTACTTTTGTAATATATTTTGATCTGGTTTTTTATTCTGTTTGGCTTTTTTGTGCAGAAAATGATATTTATGTTACGCAAAGTGCTTATATTTACCTTTATCTTGTTATGTTCTGTGTTTGTGTTTGCTATTTTTACGTGGCATTGTCAATTTTGCTTTTCTATTCAATAAATCTTTTTAAATGTTTTTTACTTGTAAAAGAGAAAAAGATTTTAAAGGATTTGTAAAACAACTTGGAAAAGCCATCTTGTAGAATATGTGAGTCATTTAGATGTATATTATAAAAAGAAAATTATAGAAATAACGACAAGAACAGAACAAGAACGAAAACCCTCGAGCATATACCTAAAGATCATAGTTGTGTTGAGAAATACAAACTATGGATTGCACAGTATATAAGAACTATACGTAACATGCTACCCCAACCCCTTGAGTAGTAGATTTTTTGAGAGGCTTACGAAAGTTTACATATGGGCAAATTGCTTAACTGTAAATCTACACAGAAACTCTCTCTTTAATAAAAGTCTGAAAATTTTTATAGCCATTTAGTTTTACACATGGAGAAGAAGATATATTTCAATCGTTAAGAGTAATTTATCATTATAACACAAAATGTTGGTAAATCTTGTTATTCTTTAAAAGTTATCCAAGTAAACATTCATTTTTTTTTCAAAATTAGAGTCTCTGCTCACAGACCTGACGCACAAACTCAAGGAATTCGTCCTGGTGGGGGACTTCAACATTAACGCAATGGACAACAATCATCCAACCACAAAAAAATTTGAAAATTTGTTGAGGTCTTTCGGCTTAGAGTTGTTGATCAGGACTCCAACGAGAGTAACTGCAACAACTCAGACAGCCATAGATAACGTCATCACCAATCTTCCGAGCGTCGTAGTTTCCGTGGTTAACACAGCAATCTCGGACCACTACGGCCAAGAGGCTATAATTGGTGGAAAGAGACTCGAAAGGGAGCCCCAAAATTATCAAAACAGTAAGAGACATAAGGCCTGAAAATATTGTTCTTCTCAATGCAACCCTCTCAAAAGAAAAGTGGAATTTTCTAAATTCAAACGCAATCCGTAGAACAGCAGTTTAAAATTTTTAACGAGGTCCTTCTCTTCCATCTGAATTTTTGCTGTCCTACAAAAACATTAAGAGTTTGTCCCACAAGGACAAAATCCAAATGGATCACTAGAGGCATATTGGTCTCAAGAGAAAAACTTAGATTTTTTTCGGAAATCAATAAAAACTCAACGAACGAAGAATTTAAGTGTTTTTTCAAAAAATATAAGAAAACCTACAAGAAAGTGATCCTTGCAGCGAAAACCTATGATGTCTCTAAATCCATTACGTCATCAAAAAAATGTTTCTAAAACTGTTTGGGGCCATCATTAACAATAAAGAAAACCCTCATAAACATATTAAAATTAAAATTGGGGATAAGCTTGTGGATGATGCAAAGGAGGTGGCAAATGAGTTTAACAGATTTTTCGCGTCTGTTGCTTGTGAGCTGAATCCAAGACCATTACAGCCCCGAGTGAACCCTACGCGTAGGCAGAGTCCGGTATCCTCAATGGGTTTAGCGCCTGTCGTTGAAGAAGAGCTCGAACGAATTATTCAGCAGCTCCCAGCCAAAAGTTCAAATGATTCCAATTTGATATCAATGCGTCTCTTTAAAATATGCTCTAAGCACATTTTGAGACCATTAACCCTTCTAATTAACTTGTCTTTTGACCAAGGAGTTTTTCCCTCACTCCTTAAACTCGCGAAAGTAAATCCAATTTTCAAAAAGGACGACCCCAGTTCCACAAACAATTACCGGCCTGTCTCAATTTTGCCAGTAATGAGCAAAATGTTTGAAAAAGATTTTTTTGTCAAGAATGCTACAGTATTTGAATATGCACAACCTACTTTCAGAAGACCAATTCGGGTTCAGAAAGGGTAAATCGACAGTAGACGCGGGTAGCAAGTCTGGTCGATTTGGTTGTAGAGGGATTTGAAAATCGTAGGTCCACCCTCGGTGTGTTCCTCGACTTGTCTAAGGCATTCGACTGTGTTGACCACAAAACGCTGCTCGAGAGACTGGAATTCTACGGCATCCGAGGCGTGCCACTCTTGTGGCTCAGATCATTTCTGAGCAACATAACTCAAGTTGTCCAAATTTCAGACCAACAATCCCAACCAATTCAGCTGAAACTATGGAGTCCCTCAGGGATCAATCCTCAGCCCAATCTTGTTTCTCATTTATGTCAATGACATTGGGTCATCACTACTACATGGAAAAATTGTGCAGTATGCTGATGACACGACTCTCTGTTTCAGTGAAAAGACAAAATCTTTGTTGGAAGAACGATCTTTTGTTGATATCAACAACTGTGTTCAGTACTTCAACAGCCTCAATCTCATAACAAACACACAAAAATCCAACGCCATGAACTTTTCTCTTCGATCTGTAGACTCAGAGTGTGACCCTGCCATCATGTTGGCAGATTCCATTCTGGAAGAAGTTTACAGTATCAAATTCCTTGGAATACACCTCGATCGGGGGTTGACATGGAATGTTCATATCGACCATGTTTGCAAAAAATTGTCCTCAGGCATTTATGTCTTGAGGTCTTTAGCCAAATATTGCCCTACTCAGGTCTTGATGACGGCATATTATGGTTTGATATACCCCCACCTTACCTACGGAGTAGTATTGTGGGGTGCCAGTGCAAACAACCAGTTGATGAGAGTGTTCAAACTGCAAAAACAAGCGGTTCGGATAATCGCTCATTTGAATTTTCGAGAGTCCTGCCGAGAAACCTTCAAAAATTTGCAGCTATTGACTCTGCCTAGTCTCTTCATTTGCGAAACGACGCTGTTTTGTATGTCTAAGTGTGCCTTAACAACTGGCCGAGACATTCATTCGTATGAGACTAGAGGCAGGGAAAACTACCGAACTGGACAACACAGAACGGGGGTTTATGAACACCTGCCCTCACAAGCAGGTGTGCATTTCATCAACAAGCTGCCAATGTGATCAAAAATGCACCATCGCCCCAGGCGGTCAAAACTCGGTTGAAAAGCTTTTTAGTGTCACAAGCATTTTACAATGTGGCCGAGTTTTTGGCATTTAACTGGGAGACCACCCAACAGGGAGATTGACTTTGGCTGATGAGGTGGGGAAATTGGCGAATGGAAGTGCGAGGAGTGAATGCGGATTTGTATGTATGAGTGTGATCTTGATGTGGGGAGAGTGGACAAAATTTTAGTTATTATAGTGACGTTTGCTATACATGTTATACATGTCTATTGCAATAAAAAATGATTGATTGATTGATTGATTGATTGCCTAGATATCAGTAACACATTGTACTCAGCATAAGTTCAAGCTAATGGTATACATCATTCATAATTTAACCATCCTATCAATTATCTTGAAAGGTTTAGTTGTTATTTGAAAGTGATTAAATCTATTCAGATGTTTTTTAACGGCAAGCAAGAATTTTAACGATACAACTACTGAGAGAAGAAACCTAAAATAAGTCTATTTATGTAAATGATCGATTATAATATTTCTAAATAACTATAATTCATTTGTTAAAAAGCAAGTACGTGGCACTAACGTATACTCCGAAAGCGCAAATATATATATATATATATATATATATATATATATATATATATATATATATATATATATATGTGTGTGTGTGTGTGTGTGTGTGTGTGTGCGTGCGCGCGCGTGCGTGCGCGTGCGTGCGTGCGCTGTGTGCGTGCGCGTGTGTGCGTGTGCGTGCGTGCGCGCGCGCGCGCGCGCGCGCGCGTGTGTGTGTGTGTGTGTGTGTGTGTGTGTGTGTGTGTGTGTGTGTGTGTGTTTATGTATGTATACATGTCCTTATTCCCTGTATCCCTGTAATTAGTGAATGGGTATTCTGTACAATGAAATTCTCTGATTTCGCTAATTGACTTATTCGAAGATAAAAAACCCTATCTGCAACCTTTTGCAATTTCATTAGTTTTAATTCTTTATTTTTGCTATTTTCTATCTTAATTCCAATAAAATTTTAATCAATTAATGTGCAACTACTTTTCTCAATATATAAATTTTAATATGTATCTGAAAATTTGGTTTAAGTACCGTATTAAGTATTTCATGTACCGAATCAATCAGTTGATAGAAAATTAATGCAGGGTAGGCGAAGTATACAAATATAAAGAAAGTACACTAAGCCATACCACGAGTCGTGTAGAAAGCTCCGCTTGAGTTGCAGACAAAATTTCAAGTTCACATCATATTTCATTTTTGACATTTTACGAACAAATAGACAGATTATAAAGCAGAGAAAAACATTTTTACTTCCTGACGGCAGGCAAAAATAAATTTTAATAAAATACTGAGAGAAAAGGCTTTGATAACGCTCAGGCAAATTAAATGGTATTTTCCTTATAGAATACCATCTTTTCTATATATAAATTAAGTTTCAAACAAAAATTTAAAGTCTCCAATGAAAAATTACTTAATATATCTTACGAGTAGTTAGGCTTTGTTTATGTCACATGCTAGTGTTTAATAATTTTCTCAATTTTCTTTCTAATTCAATTTTGCTTTCATTGAAATCAACGCTATGGCATCGATATTAATTGAATCGTTATATAATCTGTACGTTCATGCCATAAGACATTTGAAATGTACGCTATATACCCTAAGGTATATATGGATGTACTCTAGATTTTTACTTGAAGGAGAAGTATAACAAGTCAGTATGTAACAACTTTATAATATCCAATCTCAGAACTTTGTTTCTACAATATGTTCCATTTCCATTCACTAACTTCTCAGATACAGAGTCAAGAACTCTTGACAAAAGTTAACTTTTTTTACACATATCTTCTCTTTTGTTTTCTGAGCACTCAGCTGTAGCTTAACAAACAAGATTTACGTTATTTATGTTTTATTGTACTGTACTATATTAAATCTAATACTTCTTTTAAACCTAAATTCTTATTCATAATCTGGAGTATAGTTTTAACTGATTATTTGAACTCCTTACTACTCAGTAACACTTGAGAACTTGCATGATCTGCAATGGTTTGTGAATTATGAGTTTAGCTCCAGTTCACCTTCCACTTAGTAGCGCATCTGGAATCTGACGATATCACAGACTTGAGTACTGGAATCTGGAGTCGTGTTCGCCTGATAGGATCCAAAAAATATCGACGACGATGGAGATCAAAATGAACATTTTAAATCGTTTAGACATCATAGACTCCTATACTACTCCATATTTTCTAGTCAAGATGATCAATGAGAAAGCCATTATCATTGTCTCTTCAGGTGCACATGATCATTGCAAACATTGTCTTAAAACAGCACAAAACATATATTTAACTATGGTTTTCAATTTGTTTATATTTATAGTACTTAAAGAAAAGAGTACGCTGTTAGTAATAATGTTATGCAACCACTGATGAGCACAGAGTAAGTATTTTGTGTGAAATCGTGGGCAACTGGTAGTACGCTATAGTTAAACGCCATCCTTGAATTACAATTACAGAAACTATGAGGATTTAAATATATATATATATATAAACAACAAACAAAATCTGAATGTCTATGTATGATGTAATTTAGTAAGAGTTTGTCCCAAGAAAACTTGCTTCATTAGTACATGTGTTCTAAAGACGTGGTATAAATGTATTGTTCAGTTCCAAAACAAGCGTATTCATATTTATCTACCGTACGTGTCTCTATACGTATTTATGTGTTTTGTACTTCATATAATTATTCCGTAAAGTTAATATTCTAAAAAAAGTACTATAACTCTTAAATAGATTATTAGTGAATATATTCAATAGGAATTACAAATATAAAAAACAGTTTCGTAATGGATTAAAAATAATTCAAAAAAATTTATTCTACCCCTTGAATAAGAAGAAAATATGTATATGTGTGTGTTTGTTTTGTATGTATTCTTTAGAAAACATACATTTTATAGGTTTAATTTAAATATAATTAAAGATTTAACACTTAAGTGTAAGTACATATACATTGTGAGTATTCTTAATCTGGTTATAGTAAAAATTTAATCCGCACATAGTAAATTCTACCCAATTTAATTAAAGCACAACAGTGGTATAAAAATTTGTTAAAGCTGGTAAGATTAATGACTGATTTAATTTTAATGTCAATGAATTTAATACTGCATTGAAATAAAATTTTTGTTTAAATATTTTTTAGATGTGGGTAACACTTTAATCAAGACACACTAACTAACAGCTGGCAGGCTGGTGGTATAAGATTAAATTAATTTGTCCACATATGTTTCGTTTGTCAAAACTAATGGTTTGAATGGTTCCATACGATTTCTTATACAAACATTTTGAAATCGGTGTCTTAAAACAGGTGTCATTAAGTTTATTTCCTTTACTTTTTAAAATGTGAGTTAAAACGGTTGGGCTTGTTTAAGAATTTTTACAAAAACATTTAACAAGTGTTTTATTTAACGATGGTAACCACAAGTTGATATATGTCACGCATGGTCTTTATTTATTACATAAATAACTTTGTATGTGTAATGCTATGTACAAACATGGGTGGTTTGGTACTTTTGTTTGAGATAAATGGATGAACAGCGAACTCGGTGTACACTAAATGCCGCCTTCCTACCGCAGAGACAAATGGATTGTCAGTGAATCCCATAATCATTTGTCCGATTCTGTTGTGAGTGCAGTTGTGTAGAGCTAATAGTACTAATTCAGCAACACAGGCAGACAGACAGTACCAGGATTACCATTTCAAACACGTAAGTTCATTATTGCATAGTATACGTTTAATTTTGCGAAACTAATATTGTGTAAATGGTTCCATACTTTATATACAAACACTTTAAAGTATGAAATATTGAAATGCATTTATTGATTTAATCCGTACAAACCATCTGTGTTACATTGCCGTGAAATATCAAAAAGGCAAGTCATCCCCGAATTCAATCAATTTATAGGGTGAAAATATTTATATATTTTATTATTATTTATATATATTATTTTATTCTGTGTTATTATTGTGTACTTGAAAAAGTTGTTAATACAACGAAATATTGTACAAGATAATTGTAGTTTTCTTTTGAACTGCTTAAGAGACTATTTAAGCCAATAGGCAACACACTTCAAGATGTTAAGGATTTAACAAACCTACTGGTAACGAACAAAAGGTTTATTTTATTCTGTGTTATTATTGTGTACTTGAAAAAGTTGTTAATACAACGAAATATTGTACAAGATAATTGTAGTTTTCTTTTGAACTGCTTAAGAGACTATATATATATACATATATATATATATATATATATATATATATATGTGATGACAATGATTATAAACGTACTATTTAAACGTAATATGAATAAATTTTTCATTTTATCAATAATCTTTAAAAATATATATATTTCATTTAAATATATAATCTATATCATATTTACTTATACCGGTTTTATTTGTTTTTTTAATAAATAATTTCAAATTATTTCAAATATGTTTTAAATTAATGAAAAATATATGAAGATTCATTACAATTCTGTTGGAAACCAATATATAAGAATTAACATATTTTCTGTATTTTTCAATTTCTAATATTTTCCCTCTTATTTTATGTATAATGTAAATGAATCTGGTTCTTTTTAATTTAAAACATTTAAAGAGCCTTTTTTGTAATTTTATTTATAAAAATCCTGATTGATATATATAGTAATATATTACTATCTTCTTTTAGTTATATTTCCTAGACTGTAATATTTCTTATTTTATTAATTATTGTATTATTTCTTACCGTAAAGAATAGGTATATTGCAGATTATTGTGAATTAAATTTTTATTAATACTATTTTATACTTTTTGTTGTACAATATTTGAAAAAGTATAAAATAGTATTATCATTTCAAATATTCTTTCAAAAATAATCTGGTATCTTTACTTTTGTAATATATTTTGATCTGGTTTTTTATTCTGTTTGGCTTTTTGTGCAGAAAATGATATTTATGTTACGCAAAGTGCTTATATTTACCTTTATCTTGTTATGTTCTGTGTTTGTGTTTGCTATTTTTACGTGGCATTGTCAATTTTGCTTTTCTATTCAATAAATCTTTTTAAATGTTTTTTTACTTGTAAAAGAGAAAAGATTTTAAAGGATTTGTAAAACAACTTGGAAAAGCCATCTTGTAGAATATGTGAGTCATTTAGATGTATATTATAAAAAGAAAATTATAGAAATAACGACAAGAACAGAACAAGAACGAAAACCCTCGAGCATATACCTAAAGATCATAGTTGTGTTGAGAAATACAAACTATGGATTGCACAGTATATAAGAACTATACGTAACATGCTACCCCAACCCCTTGAGTAGTAGATTTTTTGAGAGGCTTACGAAAGTTTACATATGGGCAAATTGCTTAACTGTAAATCTACACAGAAACTCTCTCTTTAATAAAAGTCTGAAAATTTTTATAGCCATTTAGTTTTACACATGGAGAAGAAGATATATTTCAATCGTTAAGAGTAATTTATCATTATAACACAAAATGTTGGTAAATCTTGTTATTCTTTAAAAGTTATCCAAGTAAACATTCATCAATAAGAAATTTTAAACAAAGAAATAACTCCATGATCTGAAATTAGATAATAATAATACAAAATCGAAAGCGAAAGAAAATTAAGGGTTAAAGGGATGCAAAAGCCATTTATTACATTATTTTATTATTAAAGAACACATGAATTCTCTCTAAGTTTTTAAGGACGACAGATCGGTATTCTGCAGTAATGTGGACTAGAAACGATGTTTATGTGTGCAATGCTCCCCATATCGATCCGGCTAAGTGCTGTTAAATATTTGTTCTAGCCTTACCTTGACTGCAGTCTTTTAAAAGAAGCTCACAAAATAAAGAAGGAGCTCAAAAGTACTGCATATTTCTTTTTTTATTAAACCCGATTACAACCGAATCATATGCTAATAGCTTGCCATCCGTATATAGAGAGAACAGTTGTGTGTAGAGATGTAAAACAAAACTGTTCTAAAACTTTAAGATTTCTAAACAAGAGACGATAAAATTAAATACAAACAAAGGTGTAATTTTTTATTTAGTTTGGTGCTTGGAACATTATAAAATTTGTGTAAAAAGTTTTATCACACCTGTTTGGTTCAAGGGTTGCATGATAAATATTATATGACATATTATATTATCATTATTATATTATATAGACATATTATATGAGCTTCAGGCTGTTTTTACGTTTTACGTCACATGTACCTATTTAGATTGATCATACTTACTATATATGGTTTCAATAATATCAAAGTTGTATTTTATACTGCCAAGAAAAGAGTTAAGGGGAGCACTTCGCCCTATCTTCGTAATGTTAACATAGGTACACTTATCTCAAGAACTACTTGAGGTATCTTCATAATTCTTTTTTTCATTTAAAGAGGGCTTCTAGGGGAACACGTGGAACCAAAAAAAAAATTTTTTTTGGCATATACCCTAAAAGTTATATATTTTTGTTTTAACGCTTGTCAAAAACCTATATAAATATGTGTATATGTATGTATATAAATATTGAACTCAGTGAAATGTGATGTTTTTAGTGGTTCCACATATGTAAAAACAGTGCTACAAACATACAAAAAAAATTTCATATTCCTACCATTTGTAGTTTTTGAGAAAAATGTACTTTTGTATTGAAAACCGCAACTTTCGGAAAAACACAAAAAACGGAAAAAAATACTGCTTTATTACCTTTTTCAGTACATTCCAGGTGCATAGGCTGGCTGATCTCCTTCCTGCTCCTCATATTCATCCTCCAGACTTCTTTTTAGTAAGTTTTTCTTCTGTCTAATTTTTTTCTCTATATCTTCTTGAGCTTTCTCTGCCTTCCAAATTCGCCGCCGGTCAAGCTTTTTCATTGCTGTAATAAAATGCTGCCCTGGTGACACTCCTATTTCTTGAAATACTTTGCATTTGCCAATGTAGCCATCATTAAAAGCTGTAACAGCTTCATATATGCCAAATTTCAAAGTTTTAATCTCCACAAATGTTCTTTTAGGTATGTAGGTCCAAATGACATTGTTGAGGGACTCATTGGGATTTTGAGTTTTTCCCTTAGTACATTTGCCCAGTAGAGTTGGATTGGCTAGATCTTGAAAAATAGGTTTAATAAATGTCATTAGGTTTTCAGGCAAGTGAAAATGGCTGCCATGATCATAGTTTTCATTGGATTTTACGGCTTTGCGGTACTTACACCAGGTTTCTTCATCATCTGGACATAGTCCATGTTGAGGCCTTTCATTAGAAGACATCACATGGAAAAACTCTGCCCAAATGGCTTTTTTCATGTCTTCAACAGAGTTTGTGTTGCGTCTAATTGCCAATCCGTAGTATTTTTGGAGCTGAATAATGGCAGAATCTGTTAGCTTGTTCTTGCCGCCAAGTCGTGAGCCGTCAGGGAGTGTTTTAGTCTTAGCTTTTAGATTTTTTAATCTCGATCCCATCCGTTTCTGGACATGGCCTATGCATTCTATCTTTGTTATGGCAGTATCACCATAGGGCTTGGCTTCGCATACACTGGAGTACGCCTTGCTGTCTCCATCACCAAGGTATTCAAGGTAACGAGCCTCATACAATGCCTGCGAGCGCTGAAAAATTGCGACTGCTCCAGCAACTTCCATGGCTCCACTAGAACCTTCAAAGTTTGCGATACAGCCATCACCATGCGTGTTGTTTAGTCTATTAGTGCATCTGCAATATTTAGATAAAATCTCGATGTCTAGGACCTTACCGGTTGATAAAGATGTCACTGATACCACTCCATTTAGTGAAAGGTGACCCCGCTTCTGCCATGAGCCATCAGCAGCTATAGCGAGGTCTCTGCAACCATCATTATCCGATACAGCTTCTTGCACAGCACTTTGCATTGACTTCTTACACACTAACTCAGCAATTGAACCCAAGTAATGCTCATGTTCATGATATCTCAAAGGCGGAGGTGTAAGATTCATAAAAGCGCAAATTTTCTCCGCAGCCACTCTACCTTTGCCTATGTTACGCATAGCATAAACCAAACGAAGATTTAGGTCATAAAATGTGTTAGGCCTATCAGACTTTGCTTCATTCTGATTAGTGTTAGGCCTGACTAATTCAGAGTTTGTCACAGTAATAGTGTTTTCACAATCAGAACAGCTGACTATAATTTTTGATGCTAGGCCTACAATGTGTTTTACTTTGTAAACAAGTTGGCCATGGCAATTTTTACACACTGAAACGTTACTAAGAGCCTCATTCAACAATCCTATATTAACTATACAGTTTTTCAGACTCATCATTTTCATTCAATTGGTACTGTTTCAAAAAAGGACTGACCTTCTTAGAAGATGCACTTTGAGGTCTTGGCCTATCCACATTTGGAGTATTGGTACCTCGATTGTTACTTGATCCTGAGAAACTAGGCCTAGGACTAGTTGGAGGGTTATGTTGATTTCCTTTGAAAACGCGTTTCTTGAAAGCAGGCTTTGAACGTGGCATTATAAAATTCACTACACTTATAACAAAAAATACTCAGAACTCTCCACTAAACTCACAAAAAACCATAATCATTTACGTAATTTTCACTCTCTAAAACAGAAATGTCAGTAACCAAAACATGTATGCTACCTAGGTTATAAGCAATGGTTATAAAACAGATGTTTTGTTGGTTAGTGTAAGTTGTTGACATAACAAACTGTCACTGCCAACCAAATCATGAACATGACTGCAACGAAGTAGTACTATAACAGCACCATTCAAAGTGTGACTGCTACAGGCCCGAAACTGCCTGCAGGCCTATTTAAAAAAAAATATTTCGGACACTTCTAGTCATCATAAAAAAAATTTAATACCACCATTGTTATCGGGAAATTCCAAACTTTAATAAAAAAAAAAAAAAAAAATTTGTAATTTTTGAGATTTTTTACGAAGTGCTCCCCTTAAACTAAAAATTTAGCTTTAATAAATAGATATAAATGTATATATTTATAATAAAATATGTATTTATTATATAATTAATTAATTATTATTATATTATATATAATTATATATGTATACAAATAGGTTATTTGCAAATATAGGTTCTAAATCAACTAATCTTAAAACTTTTTTATAAATACTTTATAAAAGTAGATTAATGTAATATAATTATAAAGATTTTTTATTTTGTTTTTAAGCTTATTAAAAAGCAATTATTTGCACCACAGGTACCGAAAATTATTTTTATTATTTTATTTTCCATTATATTTTATGTTTTTACTATATTTATTTTGTAACTTATAGTATCAAATAAAAAACCTACAATATTTACAACGTTATGCATGACACATTCATTGTGAAGTGTATGTAGATTTTGAAAAACAACCATTTTCTTAAAACACATAAAACTAAAATAGAAAATGGATGCGAAAAAATTAAAAAACTCCCCTTCAGGACGGTGTCCATCGTGGGCGACAGTCATGCCCGACATCTTGCCGGTATGATGAGGGCGATGGTGGACGGTGACACGGATGTGAATGGCATCTGCAAGCCCGGCGCCGGCCTCCTCAACACCACCCCAGACCCCGCCCCTCCTCCGGGAAACTGTTTCGTCTTGGTCTCCGGGAATAATGATGTGGCGGCTGGGAGGCAGAATATAATCTTCGGCAACCTTGAAGAGGTTATTAAAACCTGTAGGATGACGTCCAAGGTACTAATTACACCCTTGTTTCCAAGGTACGACCTGCCCCCTGACAGCCCCATACAGAAGAACATCAGACTCGCCAACGCCTACATCAGCGAGCTCTGTGTCCGGAGGGAGGGAGTGGAGATGGTCGATATCAGCCGCATCGGTCGGCAGTTCTTTACCGCACACGGCCAACATCTTCGTGCGAGTGGGAAGCGACTGCTGGCAGGCCTCATGGCGGAGCACCTAGCCTCCATGACTTCGAGGCCTCACTGCCCGCGGCCCACTGCCCCGTCGAACACCGGAGAGGCACCGGACCCTAGCCGTCGTGGGACGCCGGGGTCGCCGCCGTGTGACCCAAGGAGGGCTTCTCCTGGGACTTCTGCTGCGATGGCCACGTCTTCAGCCGGCGCCTCTGCACCGGCGGTTGTCGGGAGGGAGTCTACGGACGGGCGGCTGCTTCAGCGTGTCACCTACGCGGAGGCTGTCGGCGGATCCAATGGCGGAGAGGCGTCGCCTGATGGTACATGTTTTTTTAGGGGCCCCACCTGCAGCAGTCGGAGTGAAGTGACTGTTGGTCAAAAAATACGATTGCTTCACCAAAATTGCCAATCAGCAACCAACAAACTTGATGAAATTCAATTGATGTGTGAAGTCCACAAAACAGATGTTTTGGTTATATCCGAAAACGGCTTTAACAAACAAAACATCTGCAAAATTCCAAATTACAAATTGGCAAATGTGTACTGTCGACACCACTCCAAAGGAGGTGGCGTTGCTATTTTCCTGAAGAACCACTTTTCATTTTCCACATTTTCAATTCAGGAAACAGTTGACCGAGATTTCGAAGCAGTCGGTGTCAAAATTCAATCACATAACTCAAATTTTTTCATCATTGGAATATACAGGTCTCCCAGTGGAAACGAAGAAGTCTTTTTTTCAAAATTAGAGTCTCTGCTCACAGACCTGACGCACAAACTCAAGGAATTCGTCCTGGTGGGGGACTTCAACATTAACGCAATGGACAACAATCATCCAACCACAAAAAAATTTGAAAATTTGTTGAGGTCTTTCGGCTTAGAGTTGTTGATCAGGACTCCAACGAGAGTAACTGCAACAACTCAGACAGCCATAGATAACGTCATCACCAATCTTCCGAGCGTCGTAGTTTCCGTGGTTAACACAGCAATCTCGGACCACTACGGCCAAGAGGCTATAATTGGTGGAAAGAGACTCGAAAGGGAGCCCAAAATTATCAAAACAGTAAGAGACATAAGGCCTGAAAATATTGTTCTTCTCAATGCAACCCTCTCAAAAGAAAAGTGGAATTTTCTAAATTCAACGCAATCCGTAGAACAGCAGTTTAAAATTTTTAACGAGGTCCTTCTCTTCCATCTGAATTTTTTGCTGTCCTACAAAAACATTAAGAGTTTGTCCCACAAGGACAAAATCCAAATGGATCACTAGAGGCATATTGGTCTCAAGAGAAAAACTTAGATTTTTTTCGGAAATCAATAAAAACTCAACGAACGAAGAATTTAAGTGTTTTTTCAAAAAATATAAGAAAACCTACAAGAAAGTGATCCTTGCAGCGAAAACCTATGATGTCTCTAAATCCATTACGTCATCAAAAAATGTTTCTAAAACTGTTTGGGGCATCATTAACAATAAAGAAAACCCTCATAAACATATTAAAATTAAAATTGGGGATAAGCTTGTGGATGATGCAAAGGAGGTGGCAAATGAGTTTAACAGATTTTTCGCGTCTGTTGCTTGTGAGCTGAATCCAAGACCATTACAGCCCCGAGTGAACCCTACGCGTAGGCAGAGTCCGGTATCCTCAATGGGTTTAGCGCCTGTCGTTGAAGAAGAGCTCGAACGAATTATTCAGCAGCTCCCAGCCAAAAGTTCAAATGATTCCAATTTGATATCAATGCGTCTCTTTAAAATATGCTCTAAGCACATTTTGAGACCATTAACCCTTCTAATTAACTTGTCTTTTGACCAAGGAGTTTTTCCCTCACTCCTTAAACTCGCGAAAGTAAATCCAATTTTCAAAAAGGACGACCCCAGTTCCACAAACAATTACCGGCCTGTCTCAATTTTGCCAGTAATGAGCAAAATGTTTGAAAAGATTTTTTTGTCAAGAATGCTACAGTATTTGAATATGCACAACCTACTTTCAGAAGACCAATTCGGGTTCAGAAAGGGTAAATCGACAGTAGACGCGGTAGCAAGTCTGGTCGATTTGGTTGTAGAGGGATTTGAAAATCGTAGGTCCACCCTCGGTGTGTTCCTCGACTTGTCTAAGGCATTCGACTGTGTTGACCACAAAACGCTGCTCGAGAGACTGGAATTCTACGGCATCCGAGGCGTGCCACTCTTGTGGCTCAGATCATTTCTGAGCAACATAACTCAAGTTGTCCAAATTTCAGACCAACAATCCCAACCAATTCAGCTGAACTATGGAGTCCCTCAGGGATCAATCCTCAGCCCAATCTTGTTTCTCATTTATGTCAATGACATTGGGTCATCACTACTACATGGAAAAATTGTGCAGTATGCTGATGACACGACTCTCTGTTTCAGTGAAAAGACAAAATCTTTGTTGGAAGAACGATCTTTTGTTGATATCAACAACTGTGTTCAGTACTTCAACAGCCTCAATCTCATAACAAACACACAAAAATCCAACGCCATGAACTTTTCTCTTCGATCTGTAGACTCAGAGTGTGACCCTGCCATCATGTTGGCAGATTCCATTCTGGAAGAAGTTTACAGTATCAAATTCCTTGGAATACACCTCGATCGGGGGTTGACATGGAATGTTCATATCGACCATGTTTGCAAAAAATTGTCCTCAGGCATTTATGTCTTGAGGTCTTTAGCCAAATATTGCCCTACTCAGGTCTTGATGACGGCATATTATGGTTTGATATACCCCCACCTTACCTACGGAGTAGTATTGTGGGGTGCCAGTGCAAACAACCAGTTGATGAGAGTGTTCAAACTGCAAAAACAAGCGGTTCGGATAATCGCTCATTTGAATTTTCGAGAGTCCTGCCGAGAAACCTTCAAAAATTTGCAGCTATTGACTCTGCCTAGTCTCTACATTTGCGAAACGACGCTGTTTTGTATGTCTAAGTGTGCCTTAACAACTGGCCGAGACATTCATTCGTATGCGACTAGAGGCAGGGAAAACTACCGAACTGGACAACACAGAACGGGGGTTTATGAACACCTGCCCTCACAAGCAGGTGTGCATTTCATCAACAAGCTGCCCAATGTGATCAAAAATGCACCATCGCCCCAGGCGGTCAAAACTCGGTTGAAAAGCTTTTTAGTGTCACAAGCATTTTACAATGTGGCCGAGTTTTTGGCATTTAACTGGGAGACCACCCAACAGGGAGATTGACTTTGGCTGAGGAGGTGGGGAAATTGGCGAATGGAAGTGCGAGGAGTGAATGCGGATTTGTATGTATGAGTGTGATCTTGATGTGGGGAGAGTGGACAAAATTTTAGTTATTATAGTGACGTTTGCTATACATGTTATACATGTCTATTGCAATAAAAAATGATTGATTGATTGATTGATTGATTGCCTAGATATCAGTAACACATTGTACTCAGTATAAGTTCAAGCTAATGGTATACATCATTCATAATTTAACCATCCTATCAATTATCTTGAAAGGTTTAGTTGTTATTTGAAAGTGATTAAATCTATTCAGATGTTTTTTAACGGCAAGCAAGAATTTTAACGATACAACTACTGAGAGAAGAAACCTAAAATAAGTCTATTTATGTAAATGATCGATTATAATATTTCTAAATAACTATAATTCATTTGTTAAAAAGCAAGTACGTGGCACTAACGTATACTCCGAAAGCGCAAATATATATATATATATATATATATATATATATGTGTGTGTGTGTGTGTGTGTGTGTGTGTGCGTGCGCGCGCGTGCGTGCGCGTGCGTGCGTGCGCTGTGTGCGTGCGCGTGTGTGCGTGTGCGTGCGTGCGCGCGCGCGCGCGCGCGCGCGTGTGTGTGTGTGTGTGTGTGTGTGTGTGTGTGTGTGTGTGTGTGTGTTTATGTATGTATACATGTCCTTATTCCCTGTATCCCTGTAATTAGTGAATGGGTATTCTGTACAATGAAATTCTCTGATTTCGCTAATTGACTTATTCGAAGATAAAAAACCCTATCTGCAACCTTTTGCAATTTCATTAGTTTTAATTCTTTATTTTTGCTATTTTCTATCTTAATTCCAATAAAATTTTAATCAATTAATGTGCAACTACTTTTCTCAATATATAAATTTTAATATGTATCTGAAAATTTGGTTTAAGTACCGTATTAAGTATTTCATGTACCGAATCAATCAGTTGATAGAAAATTAATGCAGGGTAGGCGAAGTATACAAATATAAAGAAAGTACACTAAGCCATACCACGAGTCGTGTAGAAAGCTCCGCTTGAGTTGCAGACAAAATTTCAAGTTCACATCATATTTCATTTTTGACATTTTACGAACAAATAGACAGATTATAAAGCAGAGAAAAACATTTTTACTTCCTGACGGCAGGCAAAAATAAATTTTAATAAAATACTGAGAGAAAGGCTTTGATAACGCTCAGGCAAATTAAATGGTATTTTCCTTATAGAATACCATCTTTTCTATATATAAATTAAGTTTTCAAACAAAAATTTAAAGTCTCCAATGAAAAATTACTTAATATATCTTACGAGTAGTTAGGCTTTGTTTATGTCACATGCTAGTGTTTAATAATTTTCTCAATTTTCTTTCTAATTCAATTTTGCTTTCATTGAAATCAACGCTATGGCATCGATATTAATTGAATCGTTATATAATCTGTACGTTCATGCCATAAGACATTTGAAATGTACGCTATATACCCTAAGGTATATATGGATGTACTCTAGATTTTTACTTGAAGGAGAAGTATAACAAGTCAGTATGTAACAACTTTATAATATCCAATCTCAGAACTTTGTTTCTACAATATGTTCCATTTCCATTCACTAACTTCTCAGATACAGAGTCAAGAACTCTTGACAAAAGTTAACTTTTTTTACACATATCTTCTCTTTTGTTTTCTGAGCACTCAGCTGTAGCTTAACAAAACAAGATTTACGTTATTTATGTTTTATTGTACTGTACTATATTAAATCTAATACTTCTTTTAAACCTAAATTCTTATTCATAATCTGGAGTATAGTTTTAACTGATTATTTGAACTCCTTACTACTCAGTAACACTTGAGAACTTGCATGATCTGCAATGGTTTGTGAATTATGAGTTTAGCTCCAGTTCACCTTCCACTTAGTAGCGCATCTGGAATCTGACGATATCACAGACTTGAGTACTGGAATCTGGAGTCGTGTTCGCCTGATAGGATCCAAAAAATATCGACGACGATGGAGATCAAAATGAACATTTTAAATCGTTTAGACATCATAGACTCCTATACTACTCCATATTTTCTAGTCAAGATGATCAATGAGAAAGCCATTATCATTGTCTCTTCAGGTGCACAAAGCATCAGATACTCGGTTGTTTGAGGTTTGTAAAATTGTACCAAATACTTAAGAAATATATAAATATAAGTAGTAGGTAAGGATTATAAACTGATTTCAACTATCTAATCCAATTCAATTTAAATGTATCGTGTATACAGATAGGCAGACAAAGAGACACAACCTGCTTTAGTCATCAAGTGGTTGAAGCCATTCGATTTAACTTCTAATTTTAAATATTGAATAAGTTTTAGGTGCACAGTATATTATAATATCATTTCTTTGTACATATTTTGTACATAAATCAAAGAATAATGTGTTAACTAGTGTCTAAAAATCCATTCGAATGAATAAAAACTGCATTGTATTGCGTTACAAATTTACAGATTGTCAGGAATAGATTTCAGTATCCTTTAGTAAGAATATGCAAACACTCATATAATACTGTATGGGTGTTCTATATGTAAAGCAATAAATAGCATATTACCATACTATTACTCAGTTCACTAATGTTAAAATTATAGGTATTCTCAAAGATAGTTTAAAATCAATAAAATATTTGTATATTTTTTGCTTTTTCCAAGGCAGAAAAGACTCCAACTGACCAAATATTTTAAATAGAGATGCAGAGGAAGTAGATGTAGAGTTGAACTGAGAATTCTAACTCTGTAGGTCAACTAGTTGAACGCCTATAGTGCGTACAGACAGGCAGAAATCAAAATTTGTTAATCGGCAACTGGCGAGATAGGCTTCAAGAAACGCTCAGCTGACGTTATACAAATATACAGGCTGATACAACATTTTTTATAATCCTTGTGGCTAATAGTACTTATAATTTAAAGAAAAACATTTCATATAAACTTAAGTCGGTAAAGGTGTCGTTTAACTACTATTGGCCATTTTGTACGTTTCAGGACTATTAACAAAACGCTACATATGGCAAAGTTTGCATAGTAATCACGACACGCAAGACCAAAACGAAAAAATAATCGTGTTTTTTATTTTAATACCAAAAAATGGCGCACATTAAACCTTGTTAAACTCAAATAACCAAAAATACATTATTAATTCAAACAACTTACAAGTTAAAATTCATTTACAATTTAAAATTAATTCTTATAAATTAAATATTTTTATGTAATATTTAATTCTGTTTAGCAAAATCTGTCAACGGTAAACAAGCACAATCATTTTAGTATGCATGCACAGCTGTATAGACCTGTGAGCCGACCATCACAAATCAATTTAAAACGACATGAAAATTTTGTACTTTTTTGTACCACAAAAATAAAATTTTGTACCAATCACTGAAAAAATTTATTAACCATTTAAAATTCGGCTGTCAAGTATACGTTTGGAAAAATAAACTTTGTAGTAAATTAAAATAAATTACACCATATGTTTGTAACTATTATTTTGTACCACCAATTTTTATTTTTTTACAAGTAAAGTAGTCTTTTCTATTGAACAGTTTTCAATGAACATTTATCAGATTTAAGTAGTCAAATATAAAATTCACACTGTTATGCAATTTACGTTGTAGATTCTAAAATTAATCTAGGTTGTTATAGAAGCACTGTTACAGTGTATAACTTCAATACTTAAAATTATAATAGCTTAAAGAGAATGTTCTGCCAGATCTACTAGATTGTGCAAATAAGTAAAACAGGAATTCTAATTTATAACATTAATTTATATCAGCTTATAAAAGAACGCTTTATTCCTGTAAAACTTGAAAACTCCTGAAAACAATATATGTTTTAATTCCAATACTAAATAAATATTGGTTTGTAGGTATTTATAACTGTAATATAAATAATATTTGTATTTAAGTTATATTTTTGGCCACTAAAAATGTTAAAAATATATCAATCTTTATGAGGTAAACAATAAAAATAATACTATTAGAGCATTTTCAATATTTTGTTTCCAAATTGTAAATTTATTTCATAATGAAGTTATTGGTTTGTTTTATAATATTTTTTTACATTTCACTCACATAATGATAAGTAACATTATAAATATATATATATATATATATATATATATATATATATATGTCTTTCCTACAGATATTTAGCTTCCTAGACAATTTTATTTATTTGACATTGTCTATCTCCTGCTTATATAAAGCGTTCCAAATGTGACATTCCAGCGTGGCTGACAGATCGTGAACAATAGAATGTCTATTGGCTTGGGTCAGGACTCTGATGGAATTCCAATCGTGATATTGAACCTTTGTTCGATTCTAGCCAACGCTTCTAACCGCATCCTCTTTCTATCCGCTCACAATCTAAGTTCACTAAACAATAACATGTCTTCTGACCGAGATACAAATTGTTATGTGTCGTATAAACACATGGCGGGTACGCTATTGAAAGGTTTAAGTTTGGATAGGTTTTTTTTGTTCCTCGATTAATCGGGTATCATTCCACTAACTGAGAAAATTCAATATGTTTATTTTAGAGTAATGATTTAAAATAGCAATAATAGTTATGATTTTTATATTTATTTTATAATAAATCCATTAAAAGTTTTTACTATTTTCTAATACTGATTAACCTGCTTAAAACAGGGTTTGTATGTACGCATTACAGAATAAAATCAAGTAAATCTTATAAATAAGCTGTAATCATAAAGAATTATTCCCACTAATTATATTCCGTTAAACAATATGTTTTATAAGAAAATAATGGTGTAAATCTTTGTTCTAAACTTTGAGTTGGAATGAAACAGTTTTGGATTTAAACTATTATGAGTATGTTTTTTAAGTAAAAGAATGTATAATCAGATTGATTGACAATCCATTACTATTGGTGTATTACGGTAATTTTAATAACCTCATACAATATCTCATTCCTCGATAGATTAATATTCAAAGAATAGTTTAAATGATCACTTCATTAAGACGATTACATTTTCGGTAAGTTTAGGCTAGTTTATTTAAATATCAGAAAAGAAAATATTCATAGTTAATGCATATTTCGATGATTGCAAAAAATGGATGATTGATTCCATCTATAAATAAGCCATCTCATCCTTGAACGTCTACCTAACATTTAATTTAATTAAACGAAACCTAACGAGGTCATACACAAACTTTAAATGATTGAAGAATTTGTAGATGTTTCTGAATAGGCAAAGTCTACATCTTTCGTTATTTACAAAATTTATATTTAAATGTTTTATATAATAGGCTATGTTTACTCAAAGTGGATAACAAACGATTACATTTAGTGACGAACAGGGACATGCCACAAATAGTCAAAGGGTGGTAATAAGTTTATAACTTACCTTTCGGGTGATGTAGATTGTAAGGGGGTTTGCAGCGGAGTGGCATTGAGGATATGTAAAGGAAATTGGTTTGGGTTGTATAATACCAGATATAGTAACCATTTTCCACTTCGGATTCGTAACTTTTGATAACTTCCAACGTATGATAAAAGTTTTAGGTCACTATCAAGTACAAACCTCGTAACTTACATATTATTAAGCTATAAAGTTAAGTAAGCTTAGCCTATAGTCCCCGAACCAATGATAACCCGATGCCTAAAAGCGCTTGACTTGTATTACCAGATAGAGCTAAAAATATATAACAAAGGAATAACTATTAGGTTCTCAGCGTTATAAAAAATTTGTCTTAAATTCTTGATCGCACTGAGTGTAACTTCTTTATATTGCTGAATTACTGTGTGGTGGAATGAGGTTTTTAAATCGTATACATTTCTAAACATCTTATACACGTTTATGCGATAAGTTCTTATAACCTCAGTTCTCTTGCTTTATAGAGATACATTTCTAAACATCTTATACACGTTTATGCGATAAGTTCTTATAACCTCAGTTCTCTTGCTTTATAGAGATACATTTCTAAACATCTTATACACGTTTATGCGATAAGTTCTTATAACCTCAGTTTTCTTGCTTTATAGAGATACATTTCTAAACATCTTATACACGTTTATGCGATAAGTTCTTATAACCTCAGTTTTCTTGCTTTATAGAGATACATTTCTAAACATCTTATACACGTTTATGCGATAAGTTCTTATAACCTCAGTTCTCTTGCTTTATAGAGTCGTTATTAGCTCGAATGTTTTCTTTTATAATTTATAAATAACGAAACAATAGGAATATCACCATCACATGGTTTAAGTTAAAGTTAAAAAGAGTTTTTTTCTTCGAAATTACATTGATTATCTGAATAACATGACAAAGTGACACACAGAAATATGTAGAGGCGCAGAACAAAACAACTAACGGTAGTCAACATAAAGCGCATATAAAGTGTTTGTCGCTGTCGATTGCTCTTACCATTTGAGACTTCTATTAAACAGATAGTAAAACTAAATATTTATTAGGACACTAAAACATATAAAAACATTATGTGGAAAATAAACATTAAAGCACCACTTCTAGATGTTAAACATGTATTGCCATGTTGCTGCAAAATATAGCGATAAAGAACTAAATGATATCATGAAGGTGGGCCTAATGGTTTCCAATGTTCTAAAGGAGTTTTCCATAAGAATATAATAATTATTAAAACTTTAAAATTAGCTTAAAACAAGTTAATGTCGACTCAAAAGCACAGGCGTCAACATCTTGGCTCGACATTTCAGGTGTAGTCGGAAAAATGTCAATATTAGTAGACTAGAAGTCTAAAACATGAATCCTGGAAACATTCGAAGTTAATATCAGAGGCTCGAAGTTAAAATCAGAAACCTGAATTTGAAATAAGAGGCTCGAAGTTGAAATAAGAG
This sequence comes from Homalodisca vitripennis, assembly GCF_021130785.1. Lineage (NCBI taxonomy): Eukaryota > Metazoa > Arthropoda > Insecta > Hemiptera > Cicadellidae > Homalodisca > Homalodisca vitripennis. The sequence goes on from NW_025778774.1 coordinate 45,436, forward strand.
ATTCGGTTGAACTCGCCTGAAACAAAATCACGACGGTATTAGCCATTTATCGAAACAACTTAAAATTCATAACAACGTGGTCTAATCATAAAGACATCACCTCACTATTATCTATATTAATCTGTCAAATAATACATCAACTAAAGTAAGTTACTTTACTATTTACAACTTTACTGTATATTACATTAAAACAAGATGCCTCGCATGAAAGGGCTAATTAATGCAAAAATGAATTTACTTACGGACATGGCGTGCGAGGTGTTGTTGCTTGGAACTGCAGCTACAAAGTTCACGAGAGAAAAAATAATACGCATGCTTATTAGGTTATTACTCCGCCAAGAACTTAGTTCCAAGAACATCGGATGTATTTTATATTAACCAGTAACGAGTAACAGGGTTGCGAACATATGTATTATATAAAATACAACTAAATTAATCGGTGAAAGCTTTTTTTACCTAAAGTGGTCTATACAAAGTATAATGTGAATTTAAGGAGTTGAATAACAAATTATGTACACATATCAATGAACATAAAAAATACGTCCCACAAAGGCACGTTAAGTACAATTCTCGATTTTTTGTTCTCAAGTACTTCCATCGATAATTAATAAGTGGAGTTTTGTGTACAAAACCGGATTGATGAAAGAGCCAGAGACCCAACATCTGATTGAGAGTTAACGACGTCATTGGTTCAGGCCAACAAATGGTAATTGTAGGACTGTGGAAACCGTAACACAGGTAATCAACAGTTTTACCTTAATATTTACTGAATGTTTCTTTGAACTTATTGGCCACCAGTATTGCAGTTAATTGAATGTTTACTAACAAATGATTATTGTTGGATTTTGAAAACTGGAGCAAATCAGATAATCGTCTATTTCAGTTTATTCTTTACACACACAAAAACAGTCACTTACTATTCAATACGTATATCATCATTGAGTGATTCTTTTGTCAAACAATACATAAATGTCTCTTTCATGCCTATTAATCCTTTATAATCTCGAATGATTATAATCAAATTATTTTAGTAATGGTTGACTCATTCCAATAAACATCACATGCAGGTTATAAATTTTATAATAATTGTTTGAGTTGTATTTTAATATTATCCATAGAGAATTCTACTAAGCTATAATTTTACTTAACATTTCATATCGGATTTTTGGTTAAAGAAATGTTTTTAACATTTCTCAGTGCATAAAAACTTGACAAGAAGATGAAACCGTGTCAAAGCACCATTATGGAAGCTTTTGTTCTATAAAAAGAAGAATTATTCAATGCAGATCGTGTCAACACAAACTAAACTTAAATTTGTAATTCGCAAACCAATATACAACATCTAGTCATTATTATTAAATATTTACATACATAAAACATTTATATTTTTTATTCTGAGAACAATACAGAAATATTTTGCCAGTTACAACAAAATCCACTTGGTGAAATATGTAAGGCAGGATGTATTTTAAATGTAATATAAGGTCATTGTTACACGAGCCGATTTGGTCGTATGTGTATCAATGGATCACTGCAAGTAGAGGAAATGACTTCTGTTTTCCGGGTATTATAAACTATGACTAGTGAATAATGTCTGTTCTTAATAAGTATCTGTTCTCACAAATAAATCTACGTAAGGTATATTGAATACCCGTGGGGGACTGGCATCCTCATCGGCATCAGCCACTGTCCCTAGATGGGATCGTGGGTGATGTACCATCCTCGTCGTGTGCTGCAACTTCTAAGGGAGTAGCAGGGCAAGGGGAGGAAGCCACATTCCTTTATCACTATTCCAGTCATAAGGGTAGAAAACATTTCCCCCCTCTTGGTTTGGCCCTGAAATTGAGAGTAGTTACCTATCCCTTCCTTTTCTGATGTTCCTACCCCTACTTTACTAACAACCCCAGACTAAGATGTTATGCGACCCGTGCTGAGAGTCTCGTGGCACTGGGAGTATATTCAGTGTCTTCAATGGAGCCTTCTGGGAACCAGGGGACACCCAGTCGTAATTACCCTTATCTTCCTAATCGGGTCACTAGGAAGATGGACTGCAAACACCCGGTTCTCGTGGGAAACAGAATGGAGAATGAAAAAGAAAATAAAAACAAAACTGAAACTCAAGAGGAAAGCGAAACTCAACCAGAAGAGCTACCGATTGAGCAATTAAGAGTGTCTGAAATGACCCCAATGGAGGAAGAAAGACTTCTCTTGTCAGAAGGCGAAGTTTGGCCGGAAAAGCCAAAAAAAGCGGCTCTCGAGAGGCGAACTACCAAAGCGGAGGATTGAAGAGGCTGTCGCTAGAGGTGAGCCGATAATTCCCCGGAAAGAAAGGTAGAAGAGGTGGGAAGAGAAAAACCGAGCTCTGATAAAACCACACAACGAAACCGGTTCCTCAAAAGGGAACTTGGTTGTTGTCGGGGCCCCAGATCAAGGGAAAACTCATTCCGTACCAGCCCAAAAACAACAAACCATAAGCAATGCAGGTGTGAAGAGGCTGCGATCGCAGCTGACACCTGAAGAACAAGCAAGGGAGGGGAGAAAAGAAGGAAGGGGCATGATGGAGGTGTCACTAAGAAGACACCCGAAACATATGCCGAAATGATCTCTGTGGAGAAGCTGGCTATTGTTCGGCTCGAACACCCTGAAGTAAAACTATCGATGGAAAAAGCCAACAACCTGAAGAAAGTGCTGGGCAAACGCGCCTTTTAAGGGCAAAAACGTTAGGATGTCCAGCTGTCATGTTGAAGGTGGAGCGATAGTGGTCGGCTGTGTAAACACAGAAACTAAGGAGTGGCTGGAGAAGCAGGTCCAGGAGCTGAGTCCATTTGAAGGAGTTCAGCTGAAAATGGGCCCAGCTAAAAGCCAGGTAAAGATGTTTAAACTGTCAACTTTCATCCCTAAGGGCATCGAGGTGGACAGCAAGCAAGAGCTGTTCGAAATCCCTCAAAAACCAAAATGCCCTTGACACGAACCAATGGACTGCTTTTGGAGGGAAATCTAGCACCAACGGCGATTTCCTGGTCCTTCATGTGGACGAAGACTCCCTGAAGAAGCTGAAGCCTCTGGCGATGCGCCCATTTTTGGGCAGCGACAGGATCACCTTCAAGCTGCAGGAAGGTAACGAAAAATAGAGGATGACAGTGGTGCTCCAGATAAACCTGGCAACACTCTGCCAGAAGATCCTGGCTGACGACATAGGCGTGGTCCTGATCCAAGAACCATGAACCGTTGGTAGTCGTGTGATGGGATGAGCATCGCTAAAGGTAATTTGATATACGATTCTGGCAGTAACAACCCTAGAGCATGTATATAGGTCAGTAACAAAATCAAATCACTAAAAATGGCACAAATGTGTTCTAGAGACACAGCCGTGACAGAGGTTCACTTGCAGACAGGTGATGGCAACATCAGAATCCTGTTTGCAGCGGTGTACCTCCCATACGATTTTCCAGAACCACCGCCAACTTCGGAGATGAGGCGGATTGTGGAGTTCGGAACCCTTACGCGGAGGCACCTGATTGTCGGTTGTGATGCGAATGCCCACCACACCGCTTGGGGGAGCAGCAACATCAACATTCGGGGTGGTGAGTGCCTCTTGAATTTTATAGTTGAATCTAACTTAGTTAGTATGAATCAAGGCCGTAAACCAACTTTTGTACAAAGAATAGGTACAGGGGTAAGAGAAGAGGTCTTAGATATAACTTTGGCTAGCAACTATATTGCAACTAAAGTTTTAAACTGGAGTGTGCTAGATGAAGCATCTGCTTCAGATCATAGGTATATCTCCTTTGACATGAGGTCGTACAAAATAAATGAGACCTATAGAAACCTAAAGAAAACAGATTGGGTAGCTTTCAATGCAGAGCTAAAAAGCAATCTAGTAAGGGGAAATGGGTATCAGGGGCAAGGGGTCGAGGACATGGTGAACTCTTTGCAAAACGTCATGAAAGAATCGTACCACAAAGTCTGCCCCGTGATAGAGAAAACTCATGTTGGTGGAACCAGGGGCTGGAAACCTTGAGGAAAAACCTTCCCCGAGCATACAATACATGCAAAACGTGTAGGGAATTAGGATAGGTATTCTGCTGCCCTAAACAGAGTACAATAAAGAGGTGAGAAGAACTAAGAAAAACTCATGGAGAGAATTCTGTCAGAGTATTGATAAGGTACCTGACTGTGAAAAAACTCCAAAAACTCCTACCTCAAAGCCCCATAAATGTGGTGGGTACTAAACATACGGAAGATGGGACTCACACCAAGGATCCTGAGGAGACTCTTCAATGTTTACTGAATACACACTTCCCAGGATCTTTTCAAACCAGTGAAAACAGTTGTTAGTGAATGGCGGCGAGAACCTAGAGATAGCTCGTCTAAGGAGGACTAGAACTGTGCAAAGACTGTTAACAACTACCTAGGGATAAAACGGGCCCTGGAGTCTTTTAAGCCGTTCAAATCACAAGGTACCGATGGCACTTTTCCGACTTTACTGCAGGAAAGTGGGGACTTGGTGATACCTCTGCTTCTACGACTGTTTAGAACTAGTCTAGCGACAGGTGTCATACCCTCATCCTGGAGGACCTCTAGGGTTATATTTATCCCGAAGCCAGGTAAACCCTCCTATGAGGTTGCAAAGGCTTTTAGACCAATAAGCCTAACATCCTTCTTCGTCAAGACCATGGAGCAGGTTCTGGATAGGCATTTATGGGACACAGTCGATCGAACGGTGACTGGTTTTATTACAGGTCATTGGATATTCCGAAGTCACCTGAAACAAAATAGGAATTCTAGTTCAGGAAACACTGTGCAGGAAATGTAGCGAGGCTGACGAAACAGCCAAGCACGTCATATTTCAATGTCCGGTATTACAGAGCAAACGCTTAAGATCCCTAGGTGTTCTTATGCATACGGAAGAGGGGTTGGAACAGGAAAGCATTGTTCAGAAGATCTCATGGTTTTATAAAGGCCTGGGATTTGATACAGCTTAAACCTGGGATAGGGTGCACAATAAGCCGGATGGCTGAGAGGCAACTAGCAGGCATAGTAAACCTAGCCCGCTGTTACAAAAGAAAATTATATTGAAAATAAGTGGATTTGCAATAAAAAAATCTACTTTATTAAACTTCTACAATTTTTATCTCATTAAACTACCTCTAAGACTGTTACTCTAAGACTCTAAGAGGTTACTTTTGTACTTCGATGAAAATCTTAAATTGTGTTAAAAATTTACATCGAAAACAAAACTATTTGCATGACTGCCGATAATTTTTGGAATTGGATGATGAGAACACACTGTATACAATGTTGTATATCTTGTATTATTCATCTGTGGACGTTTCATAATACAGTGTTTTAAATTGGATACTCTTTTACGGACAGAGTGCTAAAGTTAAAAAACTAGAACAAATTTTAGTATATCATGGGTATACTGGGTTATAAAGCTAACACAAGATTTGCAGAGGACTCAGGTTCTTCAATTGAAATTGAAAATTTTTGAAACAGATTAAAACAAATAATATCAAAGTAAGACAAATAATATCAAAGATCTCGTCAAGGGCCAATAGAAGTGTATTATATAAAATATACAGTCAATTCTTTATCATTTTACATTCTTATACATTTGTAATTACAGCCATTTTAAGTAAGTATAGTTTATTAGAACATCAATTTAGCAATATGTTCAATTTCAATTGTATATTTTTTACATAAAACCGTCATTTAAATTTCAAAATCCCAAAAATACATTTTTCTCATATCCACGTATATGTTAGATTTAACACCACTTTAAAACAACAGCAACAAACGAAAACGGTATAAAATGTAATGCTGATGACAGGATGACATAGACAACATTGTTTCCTTTAACAGCTGCTTGTTCCCACCGGAAACATATGACCTTCGCTTTAGCTTAACTCACGTCTGTTAGTTTGTTTCCTTTCCGTATAAATGTTTCTACCTTAAACTTAAAGCGAATCGATAGACTCTACCTTTTCTAGTTACGTAGATAGTAAATGTTTTCTGAACATATTAAAGAATCAAAAATGTATTTGAACCGAGCTTACATATTGGAAAAGTTGTAATGTAATAAAATATTTTGTAACATACATACAGCTTCTATTAGCCAGAAAACCAACTAAAAGTATTAGTCTATCGCGTGATAGTCGTAGTTCTGTCCACTTAAACTAAGTAAAGAGTCGTTATGTTTTCAATTTGCTAGATTGCAGTTGTTCTTTCTCTATGAGTTTCTTCAAACTTTATAAATAAGTAATTTTTATGTTGTAAGGTCCTTTCTCCAAACATTCACTGTTGCTATAAGGTATATAGTTTCATGTTACAACTGTATTATTATAATATATTATGAATTATTAAAATCCAATATTATATTTTAAACAATCTATAAGTTTAACTTTATCTCCAGACACCAATGCTTTTCCAAGCGTCTTAAATGACAGCAGCCAACAAATGGTTTTGGCACGTCAACCAAGTATTTTCTGCCGGACATGTAAATACCAAGGAAAAATGTGTGATATTGATAGGTGCATTAGCTGTGACGTATGGCATTATAAATACTAGCTGATATTTTTATATTGTTAATTCCAAATACTAAGTTTGCTTAATATAATTGAGATTTTAAATATCCCTTCCGGCTCCTTCTGAAGAAAGCTAGATCTCACCAAATGTAGCCTTCACCTCTAAATGTCAAAATGAAGATGCATTATAAGTTTACATAGAGATGTTTATTTTAGAAGTGTTAATAAAAATTGTTTATAGCGATCTAAATGTCTATCTAAAACATAGGCTTCAATTTCTTACAATTAATCTTAAACAGTGTATACATGTCCATTTATATAGGCTCAATTGTATATTACCATAACTTTCAACCGCTGCCATCTTAAAACCTTAAGAGGTATAAATTGTGAAAATTGTAAATTTTTATTTATATAATGAAATACTCGAGATATAAACATTTTGCTAAAATTCGACCGCCATTTTGAAAACGTTTTATTCGTTAAGGCTGACTAACTAACTCTACCAAAAATACTGCACAGAGCTATAATACTTATTTATACTCCATCTCCAATGTTTGAATTATCGCCATCTTTAAACCTTAATAGATACGGAAAAAAGTAAGAAAAATGTCTGACATAAACTACAATCTATAGGGTCTGTTGAGTGACATAACACTGCCTCCACATCTCATTCTAGGTAGCTGCATCAAGTTCCTAAGTTTCCAAAAACAAAATATTGCTAAAACAAATAAAACTTCAGTTATTTGGCCCCATAGTGAAGATCCATTTTCTATAATATAATATGTTGAAGCTAAATCGAAGCTTTTAGCTTTAAAGATAACATCTATCAAGAACAAAGTCTATTTGAAAAATTCGCAGACTCCAATTATCTCTTATTCTATATAAAACGTTTTAGATTTTGTGAGTGAGTCTTATTCACCAGAATGATAAAAGCTATATTTACAGTGTCGATACAGTAATATACTACAAAGACCGATCTGTGTTGTTTTGTAGCACTACTAAATAACGTATATGCTAAAAACTGAAGTTTGTGTATTTTGACCATTACACGTCATTATCCTCCACATCGTTAGGAAATAAAATCCATTCTTCAGGGAGTAATCTTGTCTTTTATTCCCATGTTAATATTTTATTCATGGGGAAAAAGACAGTACAACGGAAGCTTAGGTTGATTCCTTGAAAGAAGGACTCTATAACACCTTGCCTAGCAAGGTATTGATCTCTCGCGTTACAGATTCCACATTATTTCAAGAATATAGATCAAGAAATTTACCTGAACGAATAAAAGGGTCCCCAAAACATCTTTACCATAAATGGTAGACAACATGCTGGAAGAATGGTCATAAATTACAGTGTTCTTAACTGGAAATTCGTTTGACCTTTGAACTAAACAGGAGTAGAAATTTACTTGTCAAAATGTACTTTGAATAAATAAAATATAAATATATACAGTTTTAAATATGTTGATGTTATTATAAAACAAAGCTGATAAGTAACGACTGTAGTGAGACCTAAAAATTTTATCAAATAAAATATTAACAATAATACTTTTTCTAATTCAACTAATAATAATTCTTTTGCGATTTAATTTTTAATACATTTTAGTGCTAAAAATGAATGACGCAAATAAGTCCACTTACGTAACCGTGATATATAATTAAAGGTATATTGATCTTTAACTTGATTTGAGTATTAGTTTCTACTCAAGCGTCATTACATGTTTTATATGTAGCCTATTAAAAATGTAGATATAAAGTAAAAGTTGTTAAATTAAATATAAAATAATGTTTTACTACTCGATTAACCAACTGACCTCTGCATTGATGAAATTGTGGTTAATTTGTTTTACGCTACAATCGGCAATAAAAAATTTAAACGTACGCCGTACCACGTGATGTGTAGCAGGCTTCGCTAAGGTCAAATGCCAAAACTTCAAGTCTATAGCCAGTCAACACATCTCCAGTCCATTTTTCTTTCCTCGTTGAGCCATAAGGTTAAAGATATCGTGAGTGATCCAAGGAATAAGCTTCTTCTTATTTACCACAGGAACTTGTTTACTGTACAAGTCTAAAATTAAGAAGTTTAGGTTGTCGAACGTATGATTCCCAAAAGGTTGATAATTTGCGATTAAATCCCATGGTGTTTTGAAGGTCATCAGATAGAAAAGTTGTGTTGTTCTTCTCGTGTAAATCCTCTGTAGCTATACGTTACTGGACTATTAAAAATAAAAATATATCTCAGCGATGAAACCGTTGGTAGTAACAACTATTGATATTGGAATCAGTTTGTTACAACATCGACAGTCGATAATACAAGCTGTAAATGGGGCAGAAAACACAAGGAAATGGTCTGACTGAAGTGATTTATCGTTGCCCGGTCTTGCTACACTCAACTTGCTACGATTGTTACAGGTAAAATTATTTATTGAAAATCATATGGGTGAGAAATTTTTGTGGTTTATTTTTATAGGAGTATAATATATACAGGCCGTTTTGCATTATATTACGGATTCTCCTTTATAGTATACGTTGTCATATTGCTTTCAAGTTCTCTAAACACTTTTCTAGTATGCCTCATAAGATCGGACTGAAAAAAAATCGAAATAAAAGATTTATTTTCGTTAACAGAGTGATTCAAGTTTATAAAATCCTTTTACAAAATTTTCAGTGTTTAAAATTTGAGTGAAAATAGTTTCATCTCGCATAGTTTAATTTTACGTGATTGTTCTAAATACTCATATATAATATTTAATGCAATTTGTAGTAAATTTGTTATAGTTTACCAAGGAGGATACATGAAATGTTTAAATTGAAATTAATATTAGCATATGTTCTGCTGATATATAATTATATATATAAAATTTCATTAAATATTGAATCGTAAAGTACTTTTTGCGATTCAATATTTATTGAAATTAAATAAGGCTGTAGCCATTGATACAAATTTAAAGCACGTAAATATATATATATATATATATATATATATACATAATATTTCTACCGAATTAAATTTATAAAAAAGGATAAAAAATTTAATAATATTCGAATGTTTTATATTATAATATATATATATGACCATGAAATTATGTTTTGTGATTTATTGACATTATTAGTTCATACATTATTCCGTACATATATTTTATGCATATTCCAAATTCTATTTTGAATATTCATTCATTTATTTTCCATAAAAATTCCCGTTGGTTTTATTACGCTGATAATATAAATGAGTAAACAAAATTATTGTATTTGCCTTGTATATTCTTATTGTTATTAAAATAAAAACCAGTTTAAAAAAAAAAGTACACGGTTACTTTGGTGAAGAATTGTACAGGCAAAATAACTTTGAAGAGGATAAGAGGAATGTCGAATTTCTTTCGACAAACCTCCTAAGTCAATCTTGAAAATACAAAGCCGCTTGTCCTCTTATCAAGGAGTTGGATGTCAGATCCTTGAAATGAGAGGCAGTACTCAATAAAGTTTTAAACGCAAAACAGAACTTTTTATTCCTGTAACAAGGGTTATTATTGTTTCTCACAAGATACACAAATAGTATGAATTATTAGTTAAGATAGTAGCAATTAAGTAGACAATAACAGTATAAGTAAATAGAAATTACTTATGATAGTTAAATACCACCATAATGAAAAACCTATAGTTTTAATATACTTTGAAATTAACTGTTAGTTTTTGTACTGAAGTCAAGTACAATTAAAAAAGAACTAACTATAAGGATTTATGTGATAGCTTAAACTATTTCTATGTCTATACCTATAAACGTCCGTACATTCAATATGCTTTATAATACGAAAATATTTACAGTATGCGAGTAATACATTTTGAATCAAAGATAAATTTTGTGTACATTTTAAAACTAAACGGTTTTGGATATTAGTAAAATGTTGTCTATAAATCTTCCAAAGTCATGAGATTATCACTTATAAATTATATTATAGTACATACATCTGTACAAATTTTTTATTGTATTATTGTTAACAAATAACACAAAAACTCCTATTTAAATTATGCAAACGTCAAATTATGTTTAACGGCAAGCGTGTACTTCTGGTACAAACTAACCAAAATTATCGGTCCTTGATGAAACCAAGCTACAAACCTACAAAACACAAGGCAACAGAATATCATTAAGTAAATTTCCTAATAATAGCCGATAATAAGGGGTCGTTAAGAATTTTACTCAGCCTTTAAACAAAAATATATATTGCAATTGGCTATGTAATAGTTCTATAAACTATAAATACGGTAAATTAACAAATTATCAACAAAATACACTTAAATTTTATAAACAATAATATAAATTTTAAATAGTAGCCTAGCATGTATAGTGAAAAATCATAAATCTATTAAATACAGGAATTCTAAAAAAAAACAACATACCACATCACCTACATCTTTAAATAAATTATTAGCAAGTGAAAAACAAAGTGATGCAAGATAATTCATTACATAAAACATACATAATAAATGTAACATAGGCCTGTGATACATGCACACTACAATTACACAATTTACAATAAAACTGAATAACGTTGTAATATTTAGGTAGGCAGTGTTATATCAAGATCAAGACTTCAGTTTATAACTTAATTTTCTTAAACTTCTAACTTAAAACGCGCTACAGTTATTTAGCACGCAACACAAAAACATATTTCACCCTATAACTTTCACATTGCTATCAAATTATTAACGAAGTAACTGGCAACCGACATGAGGAACACTTTTAACATAATACAATAAATCATGAAAATACATTACATAATTTGCCTTAATACGTATATATAATAATTACATTATATACGAAAATTTTGACACATTTATGATCAGAAAGGGCAATAAGAATAGAATATAATAATTATTAAGACACACAACAGGCAAAATATGTTCATTATGTTAACTATGTCACATTAAATAAACTCACTAATGTTATAAAATTATCTCTTTTTAAGCCAGGTATAAGTTCTAAACTTATAATTTTGTTCGAGGCTAAAGTTTTGTGAAAGTTTTTATATAATACATATTGCTGATAATAGTAACTTCTTTACATTTTACGCAGTCTTATACTTGAGATCCAGCCTACCTCTTGTGCAATACTGATAGCACTCATAATATCAAAGCTATCTATGTTAAACCCAACAAATATCAGATTGTACTTTTACAAATAGTTGTCATTATCTGGTATAAAACAAAACTTTGTTCACGTGATTTTCGTAAGCTGAGTATTAAGGATGAAACATACCTGACTAGTTGTATAGTAGTTAAATATATTTAATTTCGTATATTTAAAACCAAAATAATTACTGATTGTATTAAATGCAATGAACTATACCAATCAAAGTAAGTAAAAAAAGAATATAGTGCCTTAAAACCACATAATAGAACTTTAGACTTTGTTCTCTAAAAAACACACCCGTATGGTGTAACAGCATTTGTATTTAATGGCAAATACATTAAAACTATAAGTTATTTTTATAATAAGAAATACGTAAGCCGTTGACTATACTACTTTTGTAAAATTTGATCGCAAAAGTTTAATTGGTCATTAATTTTTAAATACTTAAAATACTTTACTTTTTTCATAATTAGTGACACATTCGGACAATACTCTGATCTTGAAAATTGATTACACACAATATTGTATCATTTTTAATATCAGTACATTCAACTTTAACACGTTGTTTTCATTATGAGAAACTAACACTGTGCATAACTTTTTTCGGCCGAACTTCATTCAAAACCGAAGTAATTCCATAAATGAAATAAAGACAAATTGACGATTTTTTTTCTTACCACCACTCCATAGATAGATCTGCATTCTCACAATACTCGTACTGTACCATATGAAGTGACTAATGTTAAATTAAATTGATGAAAACATCGCTTAAATGTCAATATCAGCTGGTGATAAAACCGTTCCTCAGATACCGTTGCGAGCTTTACATTATTCACCCCTTTAGAGGTATACACTTCAGCACAATACTGTAACGCTTTTATCAGGTGAGTACCATACACAGCCTATGTACACAAGAGAGGTTACTCAACCCAAGTGATTTTCCAGTCTGTTGTATTTGTCTCTCAACCGCTAAACTATAAATACAATAAATTTGTTAGATTATTATTATAACTTTGCTTTAATCTAATTGGTCTAAAATAATGTTACGACAAACGGTTCATTATGATTATATTTTGAGAAGAACATTGTTTGTAAGATTTATTATTTTTGAAGCTCAGCGTATCCAATGTACGTTTTTGAATAATGTAATACAACTAGTAACTAAAATCACGATTATGACTGTGGATAGTCTGAGTAAAGGCTAGATTCGTATAGCAAGGATTGACTTGTGAAGATGATGAGTTGGCTAGTAAAATAAGAATTGTCAGCTACAAAACTGCCTTCCTATCACACATAATAAAGTTTTAACTGCAGCCTTTGGCGATTTTATAATAACTTGCCAGCAAGACATGAGCTAATTTGTATTTTATAAGCAGACAAATTTGGTTTTTATAGTCAGCCGCACTATTTCTGTACGGGTCACAGAAATAGGGTAATATAGAGGTTAAAACAATCAAACAGTAATTTTATATATTTTTCTTAGTTTTCAAACATGAAAACAACCCATTAGAGTGGTGAATTAATTTTAAATTGGCGTGTGCTAACCATGTACAGACCCAGAAAGTGGCAGCTTCTAGTCTCTTACCTAGATTTGTGACGGTAATATAATTATATTATTATTATTTTAATGTACACGAGCTCTTTTAAATGTGTTTTAAAATGTCTAAAAAATACAAAATTGAGAAAAAGTTTACTTTGGATTTTAACGGTTTTAATAACAATACCATACATCGACGTCCTCCAAATTAGCATAGCTAATGATATATTTCTTTCTTCTTAGGAACACTTTTTAAATCAATTTCAAAGAAAAAAAGATCTCTGCTTATTGAGCACAAATTAGCTCTAGATCCCTGGACTATTAGTATTTTTTTAAAGAATAACGTGTCAAAAAATAGAAATAAAGTTTATAAGCTTCCATGATACAACTTGTAAACACGATCTATGAAAATCAAGTGTTTCCTATTAGATACATGAAAATCCAAAATATGTAGCATTCCATAAAAGCACCATTACAGCCAACTATAAACAGTGCAATTTTGCTTATTTGGATCATAAATACGTATAATTTTTTTAAATAACCTCTAAAACATGACAGAATAAACCCATTGGTCAATAGTACCTCTAACTCATGCAGCCCAAGGTAATGTCCAGCGTTTAGTAATTTGTGCCAAAACATGAAAAAAATATTATCAGTGATTCCATCGGACCCCTATTCTGAGTTGTAATATTCATATGGATCTTTGGATGATACCAATGAAGGCTATGAATAATTATCAGGAATACAAATATAACTATTCTCACCTTTTTTACAATTCATTTTTACAAAGGGCATTTACTTGCCACCCGCACTAGCTGCTATGAGTCATTCCGAACAGGATCGTATTGCGTAGTTACTATCCAAAGAGGATATGGTATTCCATCTGTCTAAAATCACATGTTTTTAATAAAGGGTAGACATATTTTTAGGATGCATGCTTTTGAAAAAGATCAAGAATATGTACAACTGCAATTATGCTCTCGTTAACATACTTTACATAAAATAGTTAATCACTTTAAAAAATTTTTAACACTTATAATATATTACTGCAATACAATAGCTTTGATTTTCGTAGAAAAGAGAATATGCGATAACATCATAAGATGAATAAGGGGAAGAGAAAGCCATTGTATTAGTACTTGTAAACATTTTAAAACTTAATAAAAGTGTTGGCCTAAATTTTAAGAAGATGATACATAGTTTAGTGAAAACTACTTTTAAAAGAACTAATTACAAGAAACTTGTACAAGGACATAGTTACAGATTGCATGTCATCCTTGGGTGGTTGTGCACTTGAATAATTCAACTGCGACAACCGAGGAGGCCATTATTGTGCTGAGCCTACTTCTCTTCATCTTCATTTGGCCCGGAAACACTCATATTATTTTGTGTTTGAAAAAAACTGTGCCACATGAACTTAAGTAAAATAACAACCTTTAAACGTGAATTAAAAAAAATTAAACTGTCGATTTCCACAAGATATTAGTTGGTGACAATGATGAGCGAATATTCAACTAATCACAGCAATGTTAATTGCATGTGATATGTATGAAACAGACAACCCTACGTCATCACCAGGTCACTCCAGGGACTACCTAATCTCACAGCCCTTTCAGAGATCTGTACTCTAGGGAACTGATAGGCATTTACCATACAAACCTTCTCCATTAGTGAATTTCAGGGTAAATGTATTGATATGTATACGGACCATATACAGTGCCTTATCACGTAATTAAAAGATTATATACTTTTGTATGAGTTCACACAGTAAAATTTTAAATTGAATATAAAAGAAGATTGAAATTTCTCATCATTTTATAAAGTGGTATTTACATAAAGTTAGTAAACAAATCTGAAATTTAAACCGGTTATTTGGTATAATTTTTTTCAACTCATATAACGATATTTTTTAACTTCAAATGCGTACCCTTTCGAAATAAAACAATTTAATTCAAGATAATTTGATTTTTGAAACAAAAAATAATACTTTAATAATGTAATAAAAAGAAATTAACAAAACTACGTATTCTCAAAAACAATTTCAGGATAGGAAATTATGGCTGATTATTTCTATTCTCAGCCCACTAATATTTATTCTATTTTCTGAAATGCTTAAATCCGCTTCAAATGTATAAAAAATTAATGTACGCATAAAATATAATGTGCAAGTGCCCATATCTCAGCCTCTAAATTTATCACACCACATGCATTGCTAGAGTATGTATCCAAGCTCCTTGGAGGTAACTGCACTCGATAACTATATCATAGAACTAGATCTTGGCAATTTATACCTGAAGGTTATCGTAAATGTAAAATATATCGGTCAAATCATTCTTGAGATATTCTGTGGAAAGTTGAAAAAACGTAAAATCTTAGCGAAAATCCCATAGATGGGATTTTGCCAATATAAAACTCAATTTTGCCTAAGTACAAATGTACATAGATGCCAAACTTCAAGTATATAATTTCAATAAAAACTTAAGGTATTGTTTGTAAAACAGAAATATAAACAGAGAGAGAAGGTTATTGGGTATCCTCCCTCTGAGCTATATCACTCAATTTAGTGATATATTCTCACTTAATTGATTTGAATATTATTCGCTTACTAGCCGTTATACTTTCGGCTTCATGCACAATTTTTCTACTGAAAAACAGGGATATCGTGAGTCATAATCCTTTTAAATAACATTCTAAACACTCGTGAGTTAGTTTATAATCACTGAAATATATTGCAATATCCTGATCCATTTTATATTTTAACTTTAAGAGATATGTTCTGTTGCACTCAAGTAGTAGAGTGAAACAGTCCTAAGTACCGTGAGATAACTCGAATGTCTCTGCAATGATAAACGATCTCAGAAAATATTTAACTCATTTAGGCCAGCTTGGAGGAATCCTAAAGTCACATTTCTTGCCTCTTTAGTTAAAACATTAATGATGTGATGATAAATGGAGTTCTATGGATTTTTTGAACGAAAGTTAATTTTGCATTGACGCCCGATCAAGAATTTAAGAGTGTACACTCATGGTCATTGTAGTTCATTTCCATTCTAAGGTATTTATAGCGCCATAATTGTCTAAAAGGTCTTACTTCAGTGAAATACAACCAATATATGTTTTATAAAAATCTTTAAATCCGTATATAAGTTAAACATTAACTACGTCTAAGGCATCTGCATTGAAACTAATAATTAAGCAGTGGCATATTTGCTAGAATTTATAATTAAAATTATATTTTTACTAAATCTTCCTATTTGATTATCTTGAAAAGTTTCCTTTGTGCCTGCAATACTAAAAATATAAAGAAATTTTAAATTGGCACTTAATTTAATTAAAAAGTATGACTCCACTGCCTTGTAATAAATTTTAAAAGATATTTAGTTATAAAAAAAATTTAAAATCTATTCACTTAAGCCAAAAAGGAAATTTTAAAGACCCACTGGGGGGTTTTCGGAATAAGAATGGGCTGTATGTAAACCGACGAACTTAGGGAATGACCATATCAAATTTCATTAAAATCTGTATAAATTGAGTTCATGAATAAATTAGTAGCTTTTGTAACATTCCAGACCATTTTAGTAAAGTAAGTAGTAAATAAAATATTAATATAAAGAACTGTATTTAGTTACCAACAGTATGTACCTGCCCAGTTAATCATTTCTCAAGGTGTCAGCTGTTTGTTTCTCCGTAATTTATGATCTCTGTCTCCATACTAAGGGTAATGGGTAGGGAAGTGCAACAAGGAGATGTGACACAGCATTGTCAGCAGCTAATGTCTACAGAAACAATTTCTCAAACTGTCAGACTTTTGTTCCTTTGGAATTTATGAGTTTTACCTTAGAGTGCTTTGCCTTTGTGTTATTTTAAATAAATATTATTAACAATCATATGACATTGATTTCTTAAACTAGAAATAAACTACAATTAAACTACAATGACGGGGTATTAAACAAAGGGTTGAATATACACGTTCGACTCTGAACCAACATGAAAGAGTGTTCAACCAAACAACCCAAACCAAACAAAGAGTTCAATATAAACGAGTTTGAAATCAACATTAAAGGGATTGTACTACAGAATATATGGTACGTTTTTATTGATTTTAACAGTAAATAATTTTTTATTCAGGTTCTTAAGTTTTTAAATATGAAAAAATACTAACAGCACTTTAGCAATATTATATTACATCCACATAAAATACTGCACTAAAGTTATTGTTCCTTTTTTTGTAAAATCTTATAATTATTATTGACATTAGCCCTATGAATGAATAGGATATTAAAGGATTGATTGATATAATTGTTGCTTCTTTATACATATAAACTATTAGAGAGTAATGGCAGAAAAAATACATTACATATAAAGAAAAAAATAAACATTACTAGCCACTCTTTATGAAATCGCTTTGCTTTTAATCACTTATTTGAATTTAAAGGTAATTATCAGTGTTTGTGTTTTGTGAGGTTATTGCTCTGTGCTTTCGGTCGTGTTAGCGTGTTTACAGTAAAATACCAACAAACAACACAAATAAATGCTGTGTGACTAACCTGCGATTAGCGATTTTTATTTATTTTTTTAGCTATATTTGTTGCAAGAAACAATGCGAGAGTTTGCATAGCATGCGTCTCATAATTTATTTTATATTTACAAAACATTAATAACATTACATTCGTATCTTTAAACTGGCGTTTTATTTTTTAAATATTATTTTTTTTTAACAATAAAGCAGTTTTCATAAAATAAAATAAACGTATAATAAAGGATAAATTTGGAGGACAAAGCCCCTGAACTATCGCTCAAAACCAATTTAGAGTGAGATGGTACAAGAAATTTACAATTTGTATTCAATTAATGTGATACTAGAAAGACCCGCAATGCATGCTTGAAACGATATACACCAATTTTTAATTGCATTTCTTCAAGAAACCCATTTAAAAAAAGTATGACAGCTTGAGAAGGAAATTTATCGTATCTCCAGCAACCTCTTCCTATCTTACAGGAGTTAATTCCATCGGTTGCCTTTTGGGGGATTTGATTTTTGACTTTGTCTACGCCTGGAGATAAAGGAATTCCATGATTCAGTCCCACAATGGGAAAACAAAACCTCTGCATTTTGTTGTATTAATGAAATCCAAATTTAATGAAAACTAAAAAGTAGATACTCCGATTTTGCAAATAAAAACTCTAAATACAGTGAAAAAACACAAATCTTACTTTTTTGACGGATTTAAGTGACTCGATAAAAATTAAATTATCTTCCATTTAAATACGTTCAAATGAAGTGCAAACTCAAGTTATTGTACAAACGTTTAAAGTGTTTTTATTTATAAGCTTCAAAGTATACTCGTATTTACTGTGATGGGCAATTAAGTAGGTATACCATTATGAATTACTTAAAAATACCATATGTTTACAGGTTCAATTATTATCCAAAAACATACATGATTACACAAATGTTCGCATAGCCGGTATAAACTCTGCAGGCGGAGACGTGACAACTGCACAACCGTAGTCCTGTATCGTTGGTCGCACGTGAATTGTAACTGTTATAACGTCGTAAAATTCTAATGGCAGTCAAAGAGCTTTTCCGCGTTTGTACTGTATAACGTGTGGTTTAGCAATTGTGAACGCTTTGTAAAGATTACACCATTTTTAAACCAATAAATTAATGTATCCATCCACAGTATTCAGATCAGCTGTATAAAATGCCTAGATAGGCAATAAGGATGGAAGAACTGAAATTTACTTTAACCATAAGCTGGAATTTTGCATTTATATTTTATATTATTAAAAAACGTGGGTTACGTATCCTTATAGAAATTTTAAACACTATTTCATCAAATTTATTGTTAGAGCGCTATACGAGTGCCAGGAAAATATTGTGATAAGAATCTAAATGTTGTT
>NW_025778775.1:0-64058 GCF_021130785.1 Homalodisca vitripennis
CGGCAACTGTTTTGATCTATTTCTCCATAAAACCTTCCTCGAATTTCTGCTGTTTGGTTTAGCCGTTATCGACATTAGGTATTAACAGCACATTTTATAATTAATATTTATTTATAAAACTAGCTGTTACCCATTGCTGTGCACACAATTATTAAAATCGAAGTCCGTAGCCTATTTAGTCCAAGCACTTATGATGAAATATGATAGAGCCCTATGATATTTTGATATATAAGTAGACATAAGCCGTATTGTATTGTTTCAGTGTTCATGATTAACAGAACCGGAGGTTAGCTGTCTGACTTTTTATATCAGGTTGAGCGGGTATATGAGCCGAAACCGTGGACCCACTGTCCATCCCTAAAGAAGTAGGTAAGAAATGGTCCTGAAACTTTTACGACGTAGACCTACAGTCCGTTTACCCTTGAAGCTCATATAGCTATTTGTTAGCGTCCAGAAATGTTAGGTGTAGACCGGGAATCAAATTCGTACATCAGGCGTGAGAAGCGGAGACACTATTCACTCTGCTACAGGGGACAGCACTTTTGGAAGGTCTTAGAACTACCAAGTACGCTTACAACCTTTGTTCCCTAAGCGCCTAAGGGCAGGCAAAGTTACTATTGTCTACCCCGACATAGCGGTACTCTCTCCGGTCAAGGTTTGTTCTTTAGTTCTAAGTCCTAGATGACTAATTCCACTGTTTGAGGCAATCCACTTGAAAACTCTTTTCAGCTCTTTTCCTAAAAGTAGTCGGGATCAATAAACTGCCTTCTCTCTGGAATAACTATTTTCACCACTTTGCTGTTCTTAACTGAAACAAGTTATCTCATTTATCCTTTCGTTCATCTGGTTTTAACGCATATAACATCCTTTTAGCTCGCAACTTTCAGTAATAATGTATAATTAATACAAAACTATAAATTAAAAATGTTTATAAATTACCCACAAATAGTATGTTTATATCATACTTAGAACTCTACTATTCGCTAACCGATTTTAACTAAATGAGATGGATAATTTATTAAGTTTACTTATTAAATGTCCACTGCGTTAAAGTAATAACAATTAAAAGCATCAGTTCCACGAAAATATCTATCTGTGACATGCATTGAGGAAAGTGTTATATTTAATAGTTATAATGTCAAGAGCGTGATATTTAATTTAGCTATATTTATCAGTAACTTTGAGAACAATGATTCAAAATACTAAATTTAAAATAAATTTACAGTGTTTCTGAAACACTTAATGAGTTGATGTAACTGAGTAGTTTAATCTCATGTTGGCACTATAACTATAAATATTAATGATGTATAATAAATTATAATAAATTTAATGTTAACAAGTTAGTAGAAATAAATACATTACGAAATCAACACATCAGCAGTTAAAGTTAGTACTTAGTACACTCCAAAAATCTGATGCCCTCAGCTCTCGCCTTTTCTATTTTACTTTTAATACACTCTAAAGTGCTGAACACATTGATCCGTTTTTACGAGATTTTTATACTTATAAAATTGTATATAAATATATATATATATAAATATTTCATGAAAAACTTACAGAATAGGATAAAATATATAATTACCTAACATAGAATGTTGAGTGACTGTAAAAAGCGATTCACATAAGAAGGGATGGTTCCTGCTGACGATACGCGTAACTAAAATCATATCTAGTCTAGCGACAGCATTTTAGAACGGAGTAATGACGGTATGTGGATAAATTATTAGTAACGTTTTTAGTTATTACTACCTAAACTACATTGGGGATATCATCATTTATGGATGTCACGTCGTTTGCAGTTAAAGTCTACCCAACCTAGCGGAACGCGAAGTATACCCTCAGGATGTCACCACGAAATCATAAAAAGTGGTTAGAACACGTAAACCATAAAATGCTTGTTTTAAGTTTAGTTATAGATCCATTACAAATACCTGCTGACAGTATCTACCATGAAAAGTGGTTAGGATATGTATACCATAAGATGAATTTTTTAAGTTTACTGTAGTTATTGATCCATTACAAATACCTGCTAACAGTATCTACCATGAAAAGTGGTTAGGATATGTATACCATAAGATGAATTTTTTAAGTTTAGTTATTGATCCATTACAAATACCTGCTGACAGTATCTACCATGAAAAGTGGTTAGGATATGTATACCATAAGATGAATTTTTTAAGTTTAGTTATTGATCCATTACAAATACCTGCTAACAGTGTCTACCATGAAAAGTGGTTAGGATATGTATACCATAAGATGATTTTTTTAAGTTTAGTTATAGATTCATTACAAATACCTGCTAACAGTATCTACCATGAAAAGTGGTTAGGATATGTATACCATAAGATGAATTTTTTAAGTTTAGTTATTGATCCATTACAAATACCTGCTAACAGTGTCTACCATGCAAAGTGGTTAGGATATGTATACCATAAGATGAATTTTTTAAGTTTAGTTATTGATCCATTACAAATACCTGCTGACAGTATCTACCATGAAAAGTGGTTAGGATATGTATACCATAAGATGATTTTTTTAAGTTTAGTTATTGATCCATTACAAATACCTGCTGACAGTATCTACCATGAAAAGTGGTTAGGACATGTATACCATAAGATGAATTTTTTAAGTTTAGTTATTGATCCATTACAAATACCTGCTGACAGTATCTACCATGAAAAGTGGTTAGGATATGTATACCATAAGATGAATTTTTTTAAGTTTAGTTATTGATCCATTACAAATACCTGCTGACAGTATCTACCATGAAAAGTGGTTAGGATATGTATACCATAAGATGAATTTTTTAAGTTTGGTTATTGATCCATTACAAATACCTGCTGACAGTATCTACCATGAAAAGTGGTTAGGATATGTATACCATAAGATGAATTTTTTAAGTTTAGTTATTGATCCATTACAAATACCTGCTGACAGTATCTACCATGAAAAGTGGTTAGGATATGTATACCATAAGATGATTTTTTTAAGTTTAGTTATTGATCCATTACAAATACCTGCTAACAGTATCTACCATGAAAAGTGGTTAGGATATGTATACCATAAGATGAATTTTTTTAATTTTAGTTATTGATCCATTACAAATACCTGCTAACAGTATCTACCATGAAAAGTGGTTAGGATACGTATACCATAAGATGAATTTTTTAAGTTTAGTTATTGATCCATTACAAATACCTGCTAACAGTATCTACCATGAAAAGTGGTTAGGATATGTATACCATAAGATGAATTTTTTTAATTTTGGTTATTGATCCATTACAAATACCTGCTGACAGTATCTACCATGAAAAGTGGTTAGGATACGTATACCATAAGATGCTTGTTTTAAGTTTAGTTGTTAATTCGTAACACATGACCGCTAACAATATCTTCTATGAGTCTATCAATTTTTAAATTCCCGACCAATAAAACAGTCTTAAAGTTCAAAAATTAAGTACCTTGGCTGACATCGAAAAATTAACACTTTAGCTGCCATGTGTATCAATATGATACACACAACGATTTCCTCTCAGGCCATGTGTATCAGTCTGATACACAAAGAAATTTTCCCTCTGGCCAAGGTAAACAGCTGTGAACATCACACCAGGCCATTACTGTTTTTATGATTAAAACATAAGAACATCCCTTCTAATTTAGTAAATAGCTGAAAATATTGCTCAAATTGTATAAATAAGTTATTTGTATAATGTGTATCAAAGTGATACACATGGCCCTGTACATAAAAACATATCTAAGGAATGGAAGGAACATAAAGAAATGCTAATTATTAATTAGGATGACAAAATATTTTCAATTATCAGGTTTCAAAATTATAATGTGTAATAACGTTAAAATAACATTTTATTCAAAATTTCTTTAGGAAATACATGATCCAAAAGTAATATTGAGAATGTCACTCTGAAATATCCATAATAATCATGTTATAAACTTGTCAAGTGTTATCGATGGATCTTGGTTTTTCAGAGTCGATGTATGTTTTATCATAAAAACATGCTAAACATCATAAATTTAATTCCAGGACAACCACCACACATAGTGTACACTTGTTTTGCTTGTTTAGCCGCAGTTGCTCTGGCCATAACGTTCCGTCAGTTTAGTGTAACACAAGGTACACCGACCTCTTTTGCGTTCTTCAGGTTCCAGTAACTCATGCTTACGAACATTGGGATTTCTCGGACTATTCTTACCAGTTTGTAGTGCTTCTCAAAAATCATCGATGTTGCTAACTTCTCGCGAAATTCTGTGATTTTGAACTTTAGAGTTGTTAGTTATTTATCTTGTACAACGCATGGGCATTCACTACTGCAGTATTAGTAAGGAGCTCTATTGCCACTTTTCGATACCACTTCTCACACCTTTGCGAACTGTTGTGGCGTAGGACGCTAATTGGTCTGAAACATCAATGTAAGACTTGACGTTGTTATACTCCAATATCGTTGATGGTTTCTTGATAGGCCCCCCGTCGAGATGGCACTTCTTCAGTCAAAATAGGGACAGCCTTCTTTGTAAGAAATAGCACATCTCTCTTATCTTTCCATTTGCCTACAATACAATTCTTATCACTCTGCAGCGTAACCATTTCTCCTCTTTGAGAGCTTAGCAGACACAATCGTGTTGAGGGTTGTATTTCCTTTTTTTTTTTTGTTTAAGGTGCCTATAAGGTGGGTTTCTTTTTCATTTAGCTGGTGAGCCAATTCTACACTTGTGTAAAAGTTATCAGTCACAAGAGTTTCTTCCCGAGTTAAGTAATGGTGCCATTAGTTCCATGACAACATTAGTAGACAGTTTCCCTGAAGTGGAGTTTTCCTTACCAGCATAGAGTTTTACATTCCATGTATACCCACCTGTAAGCATAGTTTGAACAATTTTAAACCGTACTTATGTCTTTGCCAGGAATATATTGTCTGTCTAAACCTCATCTGCCTCGGTATGGAATCATTGTATCATCGATACAAACATTCCTCATGGGGAGTGTATGCATTTTGAAATGTACTGTTCAATTTATCAATAAGGACCTGAATTTTGTACAACTTAGGCAGATTAGTTTTCAGAAGATTCATTATCTGATAAGTGAAAATTACGTAGCAGCAGCTCAAAACGATTTCGGGACATAACTTTACTAATTTTACTCTCATACAATGGGTTTCTTGACCAATACTTTTTGCAGTGATGGTTTTTTGTCCAGTCCAAACCATAAGAGTAAACCCAGAAATGTACGAATTTCCCCCTTATTTGTATTTTCCCAAACTTGTAGTCCTTGTAGTCTTGATGTCGACTAACAGATTCTTCTAAAATAACCTTTACAATTGATTGATCAGCATATCGGTTTGTCCTCTAAAACTATAAGTTTCAATAACTGAATCATCTACAAAGATATTGTAGCAATCAAGCTCACTTGGGGCTCCCTGCAGCTGTTCGATAATGTGATCTTTTATTCCGCCAGACAACAGTACAAGGAAATTCATTTAGATTACCTGATACATCATTCCACAAAACATTCAACTCATTAGGTGGTCTTGTACGAGGTCCAACATGACGGGTTGTAGGGGTTTGAGTCGCATGTAGCATCAAGCTCGTTCACTCCGGTAGCATGTGGTGGTAACAGTTGACATGTAGAAGGTTGTTGATCTAAATCATGACGTACCTTGTGTAGTTATGATCTGAGGGCCTACTCACACATTTTCTCTTCGCAGGACGACTATCCAATTCACAATCACTACTCTCACTGGACATGACATATTCAGGATCATCTGGATCACTCATATCCCGAAAGAAAACTAAGTTCACTACTTTTATCACTTTCAAACTGTCATTTTCCTCTAATTGATCAAACAATTCCCTGATCTGGTCTGAGTTAGCCATTATGGAAGTAAAGACAATGCACGTGACTAACCTAACCTAACCCGAATGTCTTGCTTCTAAATCAAAATACAAACAATAATATATAACAGTTGACAGGAAGAAAAATTAGTTGTCATATGATTTACAGTTCTGTCAACTTATGCATGAATTATTTGCAAACCAATTTGTGTATGCCTCTTCTACCAGGCCAAGGGAAGTAATTATGCATGATTTCTTATGGTAAAATATGCATCAGTTTGATACACAAGGCAATGAACACTTGGAATGTTGTGTGCATCAATATGATACACACGGCCTATGGGGTTAGCCTGGCAATGTATCAAAATGATACATATGGCCCTGGTGAAATAGTTAACGTAAAACACAATGGCCCTAATAAGGAAGTATGTATGAAAACGTTTGGCAGTTAAAGTGTTAAATAAAAATATTTTATACTCCAAAAAATAGTATTTGTAAAAATTTAAATTTTTTTTCTAAATTTTCGGATTTTTAGGTAAATAATATATACTTAAAATAAATTCTTGCATTAAATGTTGTAGGGTCGTTTTTAGTTAATTTTCATGAATTCACAAATATATAAATATAATCTAAATTCTTTTTATGATTCTGAAATTAATGATGGTTTTTTGACACTATTATACACTAATATTAGGAGTATGAGAGCAAATTTCAATAGCTTTCTTGCTGAGATAAGCCAGCTTAAAATAGAATAAACTTTTTAGTGCTAAGCGAAATCTGGATAAATGAAGATGAAATGAGTTTGTATAAGCTACCTGGTTATAATATGTTTTTTAATTGTAATAACAACTATAGAGCAGGTGATGTAATGTGTTATGTTGGTGATAGTAATATTGTTAATCAGATTGATATAAATATGATAGCAGCTGATGTATTGTTGCTAAACATAAGTTATGAGCGGGCTTATTTTAAACTTTTTTGTTTGTATCGTTTGCACAGCCACTCTGAAAATGATTTTATTACTGAACTCGAGAACAAAATTCAATATATTAATAATCATATTGTATTCATTAGAGATATAATTATAAATTTATTTTTATCTAACTGTAAATATGTACAAGACTATAGCAATTTGTTGAATAATAACGGCTTAATTTCGCTAATTAACAATCCAACAAGAATTACTCACAATTCACGTTCAGTTTTAGATCATATTTTCGTTCGTCACACTAATGTAGATTCTTTTGAAAGTGCTATTTTTGATATGGGAATCACCGATCACTGTTTGCTTGGCCTTAAGCTGGACTGCGGGTCTAAATTTAAAAGGTTAAATACAGTAGTTAGTAAAGTTTTAACAAAAAGAACTCTATGTGATTTTGATTTATTAAATTTAAAATTAAAGGAAGTTAAATGGGATGATTGTTTGTACTCAAGTGAAGTTAATATCAGTTACGAAAATTTTTACTATACTTTCAAAAAAACGATTGAGGACAGTCAGGTAGTTATTAAAAAGCATAAATTACTTAAAGCAAAATCTCTTAGCCCATGGATAAATTCAAGTATTTTGTATAGGCTCCAAAAACGTAATAAGCTGTACAAATTAAGAAAGAAACGTCCTTACGATCAGGCTTTTAAAATATATTTTGACTCATATTGTAATAGGCTAAAAAATGACATATATAGTGCAAAAAACTCTTTTATAATGAATAAAATAAATTGTTGCAACGGTGACTCGACGCAAATTTGGAAAGTAATAAATGAGGTAACAGGTCAGTCAAAGAGCAAAAATATTGAACACATTGAGTTAGATAACGGTGAGATTGTCAGTGATCCTAAAGAGATAGCTGAAAGGTTAAACTCTTATCTTATCACGGTTCAAAGTCAGGACATGCACCTGAACCCTACCTCTAGCGCAACACCACTTACACTTGCTGAGCATGTGGGCCAACACTTACCACAGTCCTTTTTTATTTCTCCCACAGATGTTAACGAAGTATTAGCAACAATTAAAAATTTAAAAAATAAAAAAATCGTCCGGGTTTGATAATATAACTGTCGAAATTGTTAAAAAATCTGCCTAAGTTATTTCACCTGTGATTGTTTATATTACCATAATTGTTAATCTTAGCTTTCAAAACGGCGTCTTCCCAAACATATTAAAAACTAGTAACGTAGTTCCGATTAAAAAAAAATCTACTTCAAGAAAAATGGACAACATACGACCGATTAGCCTGTTATCAGTTTTTTCTAAAATATTCGAAAAATTAATGAGAAAAAGGCTTGTAGCTTATTTAGACAGAATACATTTTTTTTAGTAACTGTCAGTACGGTTTTAAAAATGGAATGGGTACAGAGGACGCTTTGTTAGCGGTAACTGAAAACATTTACAACAGTTTTAATAAAAATCATAAAATAACAGGACTTTTTATAGATTTTAAAAAAGCTTTCGACTTTGTTGACCATGAAATTTTACTATGTAAGTTAGAAGCAGCAGGAATCAGAGGAACCGCTTTGAATTGGTTTTATAGTTTTTTAAATAATAGAGAGCAGAAAGTACGGATAGGCAACCAATTAAGTTCATCTCTTTTTGTAAAAGCAGGCGTTCCACAAGGTTCAGTATTATCAGCTACTTTATTTTTAGTGTTTATAAATGATTTACTTAAATTGCAGTTTCATGGTCGCCTAAGCGCTTTTGCTGATGATATTGCGTTTTTTTATTCTGAAAACAATATTAATGATATCTGGCATTACATAAATGAAGATCTAAAACTTTTGAGTAAATGGTGTTCTTGTAACAAAATGAGAGTTAATGTTAGTAAAAAAATTTTATAAATTTCAGTTTGGTTAAAAGTTTTGACTTCCCAACAAGTTTGATTTACCATGTGCACGAATGTTTAAGAACAAATTGCAAGTGTGAAATAATACAGAAAAGTAATAATGTTAAATACCTAGGCGTTATTTTAGACCAAAACTTAAATTGGGAACCCCATATTTCTTCAATACATGGGAAATTAAAGTTTGCCATAAGAACATTTTACTTCTTAAGAAATTTTTGTGACGTACAAGTATTAAAAATGTTATACTTTGCACTAGTCGATTCTCGTTTGCAGTACGGTGTTCATTGTTGGGGAGGAACTTATAAAAGCTACATTCAAAGACTAAGAATCACTCAAAACCATATTATTAGAATTATCCTTCGGAAATATAAACATGACAGTTCATATCCTCTATTTTGCGAACTAAGATTACTACCAATCCAGCATATGTTCATTTATAAAGTCTTGAAAATATTTTACAGTAGAAGCGGAAATACTGGAACAAATGACCTTTTCTACAAAACAAGAAGTTGCTATAAACGAGTTTTTAGAGTACCTGAAGTAAATAAATCGTTATTTAAGCATTCATATCAATACATTGGGCCCAAATTTTTTAACTGTTTGCCTTTCGAGATAAAAAATTGTATAAATTTAAAATTAAAAGTTTGGCTTTTTTGTATTGATGATATGGATCTATTAAAACTTAAATTGTAAAGATGTTATTAATTGTCAAATGTCAGCAGAATATATTAACATTACTATTGCAATTTAAATTACCTGTTTACCATGTAGTTTTGTGCTAGCATTTCAGTTATTTCTTATTTCTGTAATGGTTTATCTTTTTATTTTTTACAATTTTTATATTCATAATATGCTGAATAATAATACATAATATAATATAATGGTATATGCTAATATAATATATAATAGGCTAAAAGTGCCAGTTTACATTCTTTGTACATTTATAAGATGAGTTAGTAATTTACTATAAAAAATACTTATTATTATAATATATTATTAATTTTAATGATAGCTATTGTAATTAATGCCGGTATTGATAAAGTATATAACTTACAGAGTTTCGATTTTTTTTCTCTGTGAAATAATTGTTTCTTGCAAGCGCCACAGAAAGCGAGCTTTTTTCTGAGTTGACTAGACTCTTGTTTTTTAAGTAAATTTTGTTTTTAGTTGATTTTTAGGTTAGAGTTGGCCACACATACTTGTAATTGTGGTCAACTAATATGCCTGTTTGTTAATTTTTTTCTCATTATACTGTATATTTTATACTGTATGTTGTGAATTTTAAAGGAATAAATTTCATTATTTCATCTATTTTGTTGGAATTGTTTGTCATCATTGTTTTACTTTGATACTCCAACAATTATTAAATTAAATTAATTCATTAATATAAATTCATAATATAATATATAACATCTCGTGCAAAAAGTTATAATTAGAAATTTTTGTTCTTTTGTAAAGCTACGTTTAAAAGTAGCCTACATTCCAGGATACTATTAATTTATATTGTCGAGAGCATAACGGAGAAACTTTGGTCCCTTGGCGCATTCCTTAGCAATAAAAACAGTTACACACGACATTACTTTCGTATTGAAAAATCTGCCAGAAAGACCAATAAATCAATTCCCATAAAAAATGAAAATAATAAATGCATGTTTAATTATTAAAATTAACATTTCGTACAAAATTGATTTATGTCTTATTTTGAGGTATTAATTTCTTGTACTTCGCAAATCTTCGCTGATTATTCTATTACGAATTGAGACGGGCTGAAATACAGGCAGATTGTAACGTACCGTAAATGTAACTTTCTGTCCTCTCATTGCTTTATTATTTGAAAATATATAAATGATGAAATAATTATGTTTTGCCCAGTTTCGTTTCAATTGTTGGAATAATTACTTTGACATAATAATATTATTATTATCTCCAAAGAAAATATTATTGATGTTACGGATGACTGGTGCTCATTATTTTGCTTTGTGTAAACTAAAGTAATACTCAATCACCCTTGGTTTAGTAATAGACACACATACAGTACGTATAGACATGACGTCATATGCAGTAGTTTGTTTGCGACAGGGTGTCTTTCTTTGTTCTCGCCAGAAGAACAATGCGCGATGATTTCTCGATGACTCAGGATGACTGGCGTTGGTCAATAAAGTGAATCATCAATCGAGAAGGTTCATGTAGCAAAGTTCATGTTTGCCCAAGATTGCCAATCTGGTTATGATTTCTTTAAACTCACTTGGCATTTCTATTACGAGGATAATAGACAGTATACAAGTAGCATGTCTAGAGTTTTATTTGACAGAGGGACATAGTTGACCCTATAATATACATAAACTCACTATTCTATGATTGCAGTTTACTATTGCTGAAATTTCCTCTAGTTCGAATATAAGTTAGACCTAGGGACTCATTAAATATCAAATTAAATCAATGGGCTTGTCAACAGTTTTGATACCAATGTTATTACCGTATACGTACTCACATTAAAAGGATTTTATGAAACTAAGTATGTTGAGTATTGTGAAATTTTAAATCTTCCATCCATTTTTTAACTGAGTGTTGATTAAGGATATCATTCGAGTGGCTGGAACAAATTTAATTTGTCTGTTCGCAAGATATTTCGAGAACTAACTAACTATAGACAAACTTTTGCATGAAGCTTAATTTCTACATAGGCAACACTGAGTTGAAAGGTGTTGCATGTCACTCTAAGGGGTTTGGCTGAATATTTACGTTAGACTTGTAGGTAATTATGACGGCAAAAAAAAAAAAAAATTGGAAACAATACATTTTTAGGTGAATTGAGTACGATTATATGAAATTGTAACATGTGATATATTAATACATGTAGCAAAAATACATATAAATGTAGAAACAATTTTAATTTTTATAGATCACTTATTGGTAAACTACATATTTACTACTAAAACCTATGATAGGCTCAAAAATATAAGCTAAACATGGAAAATAGAATTATTTGTAAATATTTGATAGAAATTAGATAACGGAAAGGTTTTATGACAAATTCTCTAGTTAGTAATGGCATCAAGGTAACCCTATATTTACATTACCAAATGTGTTTTTACAGTAGCAATAAAACAGGCAACAGTTTGCCTTAGGCTCTAGTGCGGCGCAGCGCGTCACCACGCATGCGCAGCCGACTTTGGTGGGAGTAGACGACCAACCCTTCATCACTCCTTTATAACAGACCCCAGGACCCCGAACCCCGTCAGTCACCGGGGTGTCAGTGTTCATACGGCTCTGTTTGAATAGTGACCGTTCAATGTTCTTCTAGTGCGGAGTTTAGTGGCGGTGTGTCATTGTTCATGCGACTCTGTTTTACTAGTGACCTTTCAGTGTTTTTCTAGTGCGGAGTTTAGTGCCGGTGTGTCAGTGTTCATGCGACTCTGTTTTACTAGTTACCTTTCAGTGTTTTTCTAGTGCGGAGTTTAGTGCCGGTGTGTCAGTGTTCATGCGACTCTGTTTTACTAGTGACCTTTCAGCGTTTTTCTAGTGCGGAGTTTAGTGCCCATGAGCGATCTACAGGTCCATAGACTGTATCCCTGAATATCTTCAACGAAAAGTGAGTAACACTATTAATTATTGTATCAACTAAGTCTCTTTTACGTAGTATTGTGTAAATGTTATTTTCAAGATTATTACTTAATCTACTTATCATTGTATATATAATGGTTTGTAAAGAAATAAACATTTTACGTTTACAGAGAAATTCATCTTTACTGAAATTACAATAATAACAGAAAAACTTCTGTTTCTTATTTTATGTGACTAAGCAACATGTTAGACACTAATGTTTCGTTGTCCCAAATAAAACTGTTGTAAATACTTTACTTAGTAGTTATGTTAATAGTTAATTATATAAGTAACTATTTGTATAGTAAATTAAGGTAGATTAAATTTTTTTTATCTAACACGTGATTTAGAAAACAGGTTAACTTTTAAGTATTCACCATCATCTAAAGATTAAAATATTAGAACAATTTGATCTAGAAGACAGGTTAACAATGTGAAAACTCATTTTTGAAACGATAGTGCCAAATAAAGATGTTATTTAATAATGTATGAAGAATCCCAAGTTTTTCTTATTAGAACTAAGTTTACGGATTTTATATATAATACTACATGACAATCTAATTTTATATGTATTGCTTAGCATTAGTTCAATCAATTTGTGTGGGAAATTAAATTGTTTACAATAAGTGATTTTCCACATTAAAATGAAGTGTTTTTATTTTTAAGCAGGATATTTAACTACCGAATATAATACAATTATTAACCAAATTTATTGGTATAGTATTAATTATACAATATAAAGTGAATTCTACACCATAAATACCAACTCTAGCAAGTAGAATCATAGTTGCTATTTTGTACCTGTAAAAAAGAAAAGTAACTTTTTATAAATAATACAGTCTTGAAGAAGCAGGTCATTTATTCTAACAAAGCAAACGGTCACATGTGTTTGATCCTTATTATTTGATTTTCGGGGCAAATTTTATGATTTTTAATTAAAATGTATTTGGTATAAAATAAATCAGTACCCCAAACGATAGAGTTAATATTTGTGTATATTAAAAGCTACCACGTAATATAAAATAGGAAATGATTTAATTAATTTATTACTAAAAAACTCCCGTTCATGTTAACTATTAATAAAGTGGATTAAATTCTGCGTGAAGAGACACCATTATTTATGTATGTGTTGATAACAAACAGGAGCAAACAAAAAAGAAACCTTTATTTGTGTAGATGTATTTAATTACTATAGTAACATAATATAAATGTGTATAGTTATTTATAAATTCATGTGTTGTAAATCACTAATTTTGAGAACGGCTCGACCAGTTCGGCTAACTCTTCTTGTAAATTATTCTTTGGAATCCGAGGGAGCTTTATAAGAAGAGAAATATTAGATTTATATGTTTTTGAGTTTGTGAAACGTAAAGTATTTGTTTCATATTCCAAATTTAACAATACTAAACAGCAGTTGACACTTTCTCAGCTTAGGTTCGACAAATTTGCCGAAAACATCTGTTCACATTTAAATTGTACTCGTATAAAATATTACTTATAGAGTGCTTGACCAGTAGATAATGATAATAGCAAATACTAAGTTAATATCTTACGTTTACACCAGATCATATAGCATACATTGCTTAATAAGTTGTATAATGCAGTTAGAAAAACTAAGTTATTATTTACTTTTACTCCAGATTGCGCTAATTTTCAATATTTAATTAATTGTAAATCCTATTTAAACACTTATGAAACAAACTTTAATCAATAAATTCCAGTGACTCCCATCGACCTTGACACATATTTTTCAGAGTTGTACACCACAATCTCGGATGCACTGATGACAGCATCTCGGCTTGGCCGCCTCCGGCGCACCAGGTCGGTCCTGCCTGTCATACCACGATTTCGGATGCACTGACGGCAGCATCTCGGCCTGGCCGCCCCCGGCGCACCAGGTCGGTCCTGCCTGTCATACCACGATTTCGGATGCACTGACGGCAGCATCTCGGCCTGGCCGCCCCCCGCGCACCAGGTCGGTCCTGCCTGTCATACCACGATTTCGGATGCACTGACGGCAGCATCTCGGCCTGGCCGCCCCCGCCTGTCATACCACGATTTCGGATGCACTGACAGCAGCATCTCGGCCTGGCCGCCCCTGGTGACCAGGTCGACCCTGCTTGTCATACCACGATGTCGGATGCACTGACGGCAGTATCTCAGCCTGGCCATCCCCGGCACACCGAAACAGTACGGTAGTCCTACTTATTTAAGTGTAATGGTAATGTGTAAATAAGTTTATAATATTACCTGCATTCTGTAGTTCAGTTTTAATGATTAGTGCTGTGTATAGTTTTTTATTAAATGCGTGTTTTAGATTTTATAAAGTTGACAAACAACATGGTGGTTGTGATTCCTGACTTCGGCGTATCACAACACTTTGGTGAGTTTTTAACTTTTTTTAAATTTAATTAAGTTATTTATTTCTCCCAAGCAGAGGTCAGATTGCAGATCTCGAAACGTAATGTTACTGATTTTTTTTGTTTCAATGAACTATGACAAATGCCCGGAAAAATCCTGTTTCCTTCATTATCACCTTAAATGTAAATTTGTGTAATCTAACTAGTGTACCTAAATTGGCTAAATGTTTTGAGTTATGTTTCAGAGCTTCTTCTACAGTCAGTGGACCTAGAGTCCAGACTGTACGGCCACGAAAGGACGTGGCAGCAGAGTGGTTTAGTGGGTAAAAATCCCACATAACTGGGACGCCAGTACCTTTTGAAGGTTCCCTCTGCTTAACAAAAAAAAAAAAAAAAAAAAAAAAAAAAAAAAAAAAAAAAAAAAAAAAAACCGATTTTCTCTTATAAGATATTGCAAACTTTCTTGTTATATGGCATTTTAACAGTGGTTTGCGGTTTGAGCAGAGTCAAGAGCGAGGCAGCGACGTTCATCTGTTAATGCTGATCTTCTGGCAGAGCTGACTCTTGTTGAGGCGACATTAGTGCAGCCTTTCACTGAACCTGCATTTCCCGAAGCATCTACACTTGCCTCCGTCCCTCCTGAACTTGTTCTAGAGCTGGTGAAATCTTCTACACCCAGCCATAATGCCGCCAATGTTTCTCCCGAGAGCTGTAGTCCTTCCATACCTCTAATGTGTCAGAATATTTTTGCCGGTGTACTGGTAATAGAGGACTCGCACTTTTTTCGAGTAATGAATGTTTTAAAATGGAGGCAATTGTGGAATTTTGTCTGGGCGGGGGAGATCTTAGATATTGCGGCTAGAATTACTGTTATGTGGGAGTACAACTTTCAGCAACTTACTTTCATATTGGATGCAACAACTTGAGAAAAGGATATATAGGATAGATCCGGGGTACGACGACGCGCCTTCACACGCAACAAGTTCTTAAAGATATTCTTAAACAATATTAGTTTTGTTCTTCTTGAAAATAAACCGTTAACTGTTAAACCGTGTGAAATTTGGATTATCGTAGTTAATTAAAAAAAAACACAACTGCTCTAAGGTTTTTAAAAGGTACAGAATTCCAACACATGTTAAAACTAGTAGTTTCCCGCGGTTTCAGACTAAATTTCGTAGGCTTTCGATTGAGCACTTCTGGTTCGAGTGAATTATATATCCGACGTCAATTTTAAGCTTTCCTTGTTCCTACCATCAAGTGTATCTAAAAGTGTCTAGAATTTATAGTGAAATTTATATAGTAAATTTGTCCTTTGTATCTGCATTGCAGTACTTATCAAGAACTGTATAATTATAGTTGAAAGTAGATGTTTAATAAAACTTTAAATTTTCTTATCGAAATATTTGTTTTGCTCTTTGTTTACAATGGTTACAGAAAAGTTTGAAATTAGAAGTGTTGTTATGATGAACCTTACTCTATTTTTTCAAGACCAATTATTGTAAATAATAGTTAATTTAAAACACATATGATTG
Organism: Homalodisca vitripennis; assembly: GCF_021130785.1. Taxonomy (NCBI): domain Eukaryota; kingdom Metazoa; phylum Arthropoda; class Insecta; order Hemiptera; family Cicadellidae; genus Homalodisca; species Homalodisca vitripennis. The sequence continues at coordinate 16,177 of NW_025778775.1, forward strand.
TGCTACTATAAAAAAATGTTTACACGGGACAGTTGACTAAAGTTAACAGGTTCTTTCAATTTATACTATTATATAAAAATCTTGTTCTATTTTCCTGATTTTTTTTCGTGTCCTTTTACAATACTTCAATCGTTGTTCTGCTATTCGAGGCGAAAACTCGCCAGCAATCTATGTATATAGATTTTGTTTAATTCTTTCTGTAGAGATCTTCTTCTGCAGTCTATTGAACAATAATTAGGAGAGATAGTATAGATTTAGAACATTCGTCAATGTTAATCCATTAAATTCCCCATTTTTTATACTATTAATTACAGTTAAGAATCTATGACAATATTTGTTCTAAAAAACTAATTTATCAGAGAAACACTAGAAAATAAAGGAGTTTTGTTTAGATTTTAATTGTATTTCAAATTTATTCTAAAGGTGTTCATTCAATAAAATTCAGGTAAACAACAACCACAGTAATATACACGGTATGAAGTATACTGTGGCAATAACCAAATTACTTTTACTGTAGTAAGCGGGTTAACGGTGTCCACGCAGGAGTATCAACAACTCCATAAAACATCATCCGCTCCAAACTCTGGCTCCAGAAAATAATCTAGGCTTGAATCGGCTGATAAAAGTGAGGAAATCCCCAACCTAGAACTGCTTCTGGGTCTAATATAAAAAATTAATGGTAAAAACTTCAACAAGAATAAGTGGTCTGAAAATTCATTCAGGAAAATGTATTGCTGCCAGCAGAGAGTTAGAGGTGAATGTACCGACTTCACCATAGTCAACTCCATAGTAAATGTAAGTATGTACCACATAGGTATCCTCTTCCAGGTAGAGAATGATGCTAATTGATTATAGTTGTATTTAATTTAAAGTGTTAAATTTATTATACATAGACAATCCTGAGGTTAACGCTGTTTTTTATGTTTAAAGAGCAATTCAATTCATGTAGAAATTTGCATTTGTAATTAGAAGATAATATATTTGTAGGGTCTAGCAATACTTGAATAGTTTAAAATCACGTAAATTTGAAATTCTTAAATGTCCATCAATAAATCAAACCAGCAGATTATTGATAACTCTGTATAACTTAAGCACGGAGGAAAAACGACCAGCAAGAATTAGAGTATAAAACATTATAGCAATGATCCATCCACAGCTTACAATCATCCGGTAGAAATACTTTCAAGTAATGCAGTCAAGCGTATTGAGACGTTAGTTTTTAACACCTGTAAAGAAATAAAAAAACAGAAACATTTTGAAAGTAATTATCTATAATTAGGTATGTTATAAAAATTTTATATCATTTACTGTTCTTAACTGGTTCATCAGTTACAGAGTGTATTTTTGTGCACAACCCAAATTTCTACATTGGATTTTTATATGTAAAACTACCCCTTACATTAAAACAATACAGCGATAGAAACAATGCCACAAACCTGAAATAAATTGAGTACAAGTGATGATTTAATTGTATAATATATTGTATAAATAAGCTATAACATTTATAAATGATTATTTATGACTCTAAACAGTATGGTGGTGTAGGTATTTTTAAAGTCCTGAATTAAACGCATCCACCAACCCAAAACGTAAAACCCAAAACTTGGGTCAATGTACTTTCTTTTAGTAACCATCACGAGAATATTACCATTAAATGTATATCGTTTCTTGGAAATATATACCATTAAAGGGACATTTCAAGTAAAAATATTGGAGTATGGACTTCGTTTCAGTTTATTTGCGGTTGCTTCGAGAGAAAATGCAGCTTCTTTTGAACTAACTGAATATTGGCTTTTAAATATGAAATATTTATGCTTGAGAGACAAATTGTTACTATTAACTAATTTACCATTCTAGAAATATCCTTAGAATACAACAGTGCTCAAAGTAATTTGACAACTCTTAAGGTTGTTGCAAATATCTCTCTGCTCGGCCGTCCCATTGTAGTCATCTTGTGTGACAGGTATTAGCCCCTGTTCAAGGAAATTTGAAGCCACGCTTTGTGAAGAACCCTTGAAGTTGACATAGCCGCCTCCGCCTTCTCGCTTTCTATTTAAATAAGAAAGTCCTTATTTCCAGCGAGATATTTTGTCCTTGGTGCAGTCTAAAGTGTTGACTGGGTGAATCTCCCTGAAGAGCACGGCTCAAAGGGCAGAACCTTCCTGTTATTAATAGGACATTGGTGTCAACAGAAAGGCGCAAAAATGATAAAACGTTAGATTATACTCTTGATTGTGGATCCTAAATCCCCCTGAAGGATCCAAAATCAATGATTATAATAGCTACATAACTAATACAATCAAAGACATCAAATATCTTCTTGCTGTACCAGTCTTTGTGACCAGTACAATAGTGCACTAAGTGTACTTAGAATGTATCTGACTTAAAAAGCCAAAGGAAACCTTGTTATAAAATAAAGAGAATGTTTACACAAAAGGTCTTCACTTAAGTTAGAGTTTATTGGTATAGTTTACAGGAAATATTAAATAATTTATCACAAACTTTGGAATAGAACCACTTGGAATAATCTTTGGATATATCCAAAGATATATCCAAACTTTGAAATAATCTACTTCCTAATGCATTATGGCACAGATTACAAAATTACAAACAAAACGGCCATAGCACAGTATCTATTAATACAGAGATGGGAATTAAATGACGTACATGTCTTGTATTTGAGAGTAACATTTACTTTCATGTTTTCATATTTAATTTAAAAAATTAATTAAAATATTGTTGTAGTTCTTCCAAATAGATTTGGTTACAGCTTGTAATTTGACAGGTTAAATGTTATTATTTTTACTGCACACTAGGCTTTGAATGCAACATTTAGCTAAGCCACTATATATACAGTTATAAATTAAATATCAATATAAAGTTAAATGAATATTGTTCATTTAAATATATTATAGACTGTTCTTACATAAATAGAGTACAAAGAGTAAATAGGGCGAAATATAATAAATTACTTGTTTATTCAATTCGAATTTACAAACAATATTTACATTTACAAATATTTCATATTCACAAACATTTACTAGGTGTTAGAAAATACTGCTAAGCCAAAAGAAAGATAGAATAAACAGAAAATACATCCGCCAAGGCTGAGCATGTTTGGAGCCATAACTGTCTAAGTAGTAAATGGTAGTTGGCGGTAAAATCAAGACAAAATAAATAAATAAATAATAAAAGCTAATAATGAATCAATTATCTTTCAACTTATTTACAATATACTTCAAACAAATATAACTTAGACAATTATTTTAAACAAACATAATTATTTTAGTGTGACAGCCTGATAAACAAGCAGGGAAATCCTCATGAAGTACAGCACTGAATGGCAACCAACACCGCCGTTACAACTGAAAGTTGGAAGCTGAAGGGATGGCATATCCGTTAAAAGCTTTACGTACTTACGGTACTTTTGGCATTGTAACCTACAAATTGTATCCTTCAAGGATATCGAAAAGTTTAAAAACAAGATACAGATATAGTTATTGTAGGGATTGCAACACCATTTCGAGACCTATAAATGGTTGATCTTTTTAAAAATGCTACGTGCTGCTACGTGTGCTAAATTTTAACTTGGAGATTTAGTGATAAGTCAGTGAGTGAGAGAATGAGTGAGAGCTCTTCCTTTTACGTATACGCGTACTTACTCCAGAGTTTTATATTTGCATGAACAAAATACCACCTCTCGTAGTGTGCTGCAAATAGTTATGTCAGTAGTATTAGCTTATTTCTGAACAAAGTTACAATTAAAACCAAGTTCAAGACTTTGATTTCAAGTGGAGGGCCAACTACTGTACTGTACCTCTATCGTTAGAAACGCTCATGCAAATTTTAAAATCCTAGAGTAGTTTATGTTTCAATACATATATAAGTAGTTTGCCACGGCAACTGTAAAGTGAAAACATTATTTTCAAATTGGCTATAACTTAAATAGTCAGTCGATAAGTCTTTTTATGTTGTGCGCAGATTTCTGAAGATCAAGAAGTAATGAAACGAACATTAGTTATTTTTATGAAAACACCGAGGTCACCATTGTATAAAAATTTGTATGACACTCACTCGATGAAGGTAGTATAAACTTATAAAGTCATTTAAATTTAACGCGTAACTAAATAATAATGATTGTCATTTCAGTTGATACTGTCTCAACTCAAACTCAAATTTTATTTTCAAGATATTTCTTCCAAAAGTTTGTAAATGCAAAAAGTATGAAAATTGACAGAACATAGAGCAACGTTGAGGAGTGATATTTAGTCCCAATCTATTAGTACAAATTAATGACAATCACAATATTAATAAAATAAGAAATGCTGAACATAAAGGACAAAAATAATACAAATTACTGAAATTAAATACAAACATAAAAACTATAAAATGTCATTGTTCAACCCTTCCCACTATAAATAGCTATGCTTATGTATAAAAAACTTTACAATTTATACATAAATTAAAAATAAAATTTAAGGATAATCTCCTATATTTATATTTTTAACTAATATAAAATAACTGTTAACACGCATTTAAATAAATCATAGTAAGAAAATAAAATATAAAAATAGACAACACAAAATTAAGTAAATTATCACAGAGATGGCGTTGCATGGATGAAACGAACAGAAGTCTATCTATATTCGTAATTTTAATAGTTACAATGAATTCTTTGTACTAGTAGTAGCGGTAAATGGGTGAGAGGAGATATTCAGCACTGTTCACACCAATCATACAAAGATTCAAGATTAAATCACACATAAAATTAAATACAACAAATTTAGCCACCAAGGTAGTGAAAAAATACATGACAAATTGGTTTTAATTATTTATTTTCATAACTTAACCTTAGTACCTGAAGATGAAATCACAGATTTCGAAATGTACATAGTAACAAAAATAAAAGTTTACAAAAAAGTGTTAAAAGGTTTATTTATATTGCATTATACAGATTCAAGATTGTTATTTTTGAAGACTGTACAGCATAAAAATTGTCAAAGATCACTAAGGCTAGAATATTTTCCAGTTAAAGTTAGATTTAACTACGTCAAAATACTCACAGACCTCATATAAACAGTTTTCGACTAGGAAGCTCTTAAATGCTGGTTTAAATTTATTGTACGGAAATTTCTTGATATTATTTGGTAAAACATTGTACATTTTTATATCCATATATTCAAAAGTATTTTGTGTACTAGTATGCATACATATTTTCGTGTTTAAATTATTTTTATATCTTGTGTTAAAGCTGGTTGGGCCACCAGTGACCAGCTGCTTTAAGCCGCTGACAGGCTCATCGTGCAAGTCCCTTAATCACTGAGGGCTGGTGCTTGCACAGTGTGTTGATGACATAAACCCTTTTTAGCGACACTTCCATTCCCCAAGTCATGCATAAATTGCCGGGTCATTTCTTACTGTTGTAAAAGCGTTGGGAAAAATTTGTATAAACACATTACCAACCAGTTATGATAATCTTTGTTATTTGTTTGTCACAAAACGAAGTAATTGTACTAAATTATTGTGATGTAGACAACAGTTGTATTCCATTCTAACTGATATAAAAAGATCGTTATAAAAAATGAAAACCCACTTTAAACATTCAACTTTGAAGCACATTTTTGTATTTACAGTATTTTTATATTTTTTCGGTTACATCATGTAAAAGAGCATGTAAAATGAAATCAAAATCATACAATGCATCACCATACCTTATAATGTAACAAAGTATCGCAATAAAATCATATACAACCATAAGCCATTATTGGTGCATACCTATCAGAAGTTCAGAAATAATAGCACTGTTATAAGTCAGTAAGAAAAGTCTATAAAAAACGATAGTTTGATTATCAGAGAATGCTGTAAGCTAAATGACTAGTTAAAACAATATTGTGATATATGAAATAATAATAAAATATGGATCATCTACTACGTAATCGTAGATGCCAGAAATTGATGCATATTTCATACCATGTACTATGTAGACGCTACGTCCCTGAAAGGTTGCACAAGCCAAGAGCAACAAACAGCTGATGCCTCTCAACTGTGACGTGTTTGTTGCTCTCGGCTTGAGCAAGCTTACCTTTAAAGAGTAATCTTGCTTGTTTATGCGATGGAGGATTTCGTTGAAAAAAGTGGCGTCGGAATTGTTTTAAAAATTTCGAATTAGTTGGAATATTGTATATTTTTATAACTATTCTGATGTTTTTTTTATTTAACTTTACATATAGGTGCTATTTTTAATATTAAAGCAACTCACATAATTATTTTTTAATTGGTTTTCCTCTTAATTGTCATAACCTACCTGCAAAGTTCTGTAGCTCTAAAGATAATAATATTTTTTAATACAAATTGGCGGCTACACGGCACATTTCTCGATCTATGTATAGAACATTTTTTGATTGGTATAATGAGTACCATCAGTCACAGAAGTTTATGACACCATTTAGTGTACACTCTGTATACATTCATACATATGCCAACATATACAAGAAACCTTGCGCATATTCTTTCACATTAAAATATTTCGAGGTATTTGATATGAATACATACGCACCCCACATAAAATTATAAATTACGACAACAATTTTACTAAATTAAAATTTTACTGAATGCAGTATGTAAATACGTGCTATTTCAGATATTAAGAAACTAAATATTCTACCAAGAGTTATATATTTAAAATTTGTTCAATTAATTCAACTAATATTGATATGAAAAAATCATTAGGAATTACAAATAATAAATAAAACCAAAGTAGTAAAACAATTTGATAGATGAACACAAAATACTTCCTTTAGTGATGAAACTCTTTTGAAATAATATTAAAATTCACTTTGACATATGTATTTGGAGTTAACTAATAAAATATGCTTATTATATTTATGCCTATATTTTTGATCCAAAAAGTATACAAATGATTGACTAGATTATAACGTTGTTTATTGTTTGAATATAAGATTGCCGTAGTGTAGTTTAAACATTAAATTAACTAGGTTAAAAATTAAATATTAAGAATGAACACTCGGTGTACACAAATAGATGCATATACAGTAGTTACATACTTTATAAAAAATGCTACTATATTAACTATAAAATTAAATGAAAATTCAATATTTAAAAGCATGCTGTTACCGGTATTAGCTAATAGCTACATAACATTCAGAAAAATTAAAAGTTACTATTATGGAACAGTTTATTTCAAATAGAGGTTTGTTTAAGACAGAAGTATTATAAAACAAAAATATAACTCATCTAAACATAACAAAAAACAACATGAAATGATAACTCTTTATGGGAACAAAATTGTTCTATAAATACTTAAAACAAATACAATATACATAATATTTCAAGCAGTCACTAGTGATATATTTCATACATTTAAAAATAATAATTGAAATTCAATATAGACCTAAATATAGGCTATTTGCTGTAAATTAGTGTTGGGTCTTTGAGTCTTTGGCTATTAATGACTTACTACGCGCCGTGAGTCTGCAGCGCCCTGAGTTCATTCGCGGACGACAGGTGATTGGCATTACGCAGATTACCGATCGCAAAAACAGCACACCCAAAAAACCGTCGATTTTGTTGTACTTTGTGTAAAAAAATCCGCAGATAGGTTACCTAATTAACAAAGTATGGTACTTTTGTATATATTTTTTTGCTCGCTCTAAATATTTTTCATATTTTTGTTCAGCGTAACTCGGTAGGTCTTATGCGTTTATTAGCGGATAACAGCTGATCAGTATTAGGCACATTAACGATTGCGAAAAAATATTTTTGTGCTTTTTGTGTGAAAATGTGTATATAGATAACCTAATTAACAAACTTTCGTACTTTTGTAAATCATATTTTTCTTTTGCTTAGTATTTTCCATATTCATGTTCGCCCAGCACCGTGAGTCTGCTAAGTCTATCCGCGGACGAGGGCTGATCGGCATTACGCAAATTACCGATAGCGGAAACATGTTTTTATCGTGCCTTGTATTTTGAAACTCGTAAATAGATCATCTATTTAATGACTGATCATTTTGTAAGTAATATTTTGCTTGCAGTTAGTATTTTTTGCATTTATTTTTGTACATTGACCCGCGTCTGCTGCGTCTATTTACGACCGCTGATCGGTTTTACGCCAATTACCGATCCTTAAAACGTGTTCTTGTTGTATTTGGTTTGTGAAAACCCTTAGATGAACCTAATCAACAAACTATCGTGCTTTTGAAAATAATATTTCACTTGCAGTTCCTATTTTTTTAGTTCACTTCTTAAATTTCCATGTTTACTGTTAGTTTTAAGTCTAAAATAGGTTTATTAATTGATGAAAAATTATTCCCACATTTTTTCAGATTAAAACATATATATTCGGGAAGATTTTCCATACTATAATGTATAAAGTTAAGGTAAAAGATAAATTATATGACTTTATTCTTAAAATACAGCTATTTCTCTAAACCTCTGCAAATCCCTTTAGAGCGAGATTCTTTAATTACTTGTTGTATTATCAGACAGTGTCTAAAGGTTTAATTGAGAATTATAGGAATTTGGTTAGTAGTAACTCGCTTAATTCATACTTAGGTCAAAAAAGCTATTAAGATTTGAAATTCAAGAATTTGGAACCGATTTTATAAGATTTGGCGTTGGATTTGAAATTTTGGATTCGCCTATTATTACTACTGTATTTTATATTATACTAGCTGACCCGTTAAACGTTTTGCCATATAAATTCTTCGATGACGGAATATAAAAATTACAAAACATTAAACATTCATATTTTCTCATTTCATAAAATTTATTCTGTAGGCCTATAGATAATTATCATATTTGATAATATTACTAATTACAACATCAATCCTTTAACGCAATGGACTCTACAATATCTTTTGCTGGCCAATCTTTAACTCACACAAACAAACTGAACAGTTTGCCCACTTGAGAGCATGCCACATATTATTGCCCGTGTGAAAAGAAATACTTCTAAACGGACGCTTTTCTACAACCTACGGTACAAACCTGTATGAAGACGTCTGGATCGTGTGAATTATTTTTCCGACGCTAATGTTTTGTTTCCCTGCTTTCCAAGATCAAGAAAAAATTTTTAAAACTGGTGTATTTATGGTTATTGTAATTTATTTTGATATTAGTAATTTTATCCATTGCTGATTTTGCCTATTTTCTGATCAAAAAATAAATATACATACACAGCTCTGATAACCCCACTTTTGTAAAAAGACAAATAATTTAGGTTTAATAACAATGTTTAAATGTAAGGTAAATGTCAGACTACATTGTCTCTTGTATATATTCACTTCTAGCAGTTACCCGCTCCTTTGCACGCAATTTCTAGCTCTGTCCGCCGAGCCGATAAGACATCAGTATCGCTCCCGCTGCATGCTCGTTACTGCTTGTCGCGACACGCCACCAATGACCACTTCACAGTATCTAATTTTAGTTAAAAAAACGAGTAAATTTTGTTAAACTATGTCGTCTAACTGTGGCATCTGTGGTATATTGTTTGCTAGTGACGATAGTGAGCAGAAGATTAAATGTGCCGGTAATTATAATAATATTTATCATGCACGATGTATCCAGAAAGACGTTGACGAAACGAAAACCCGATCTTTCAAGGAATGGAAGTGTAAGATCTGTCGAACGACTGCAGCCAACACAGAGGATAATACTGTCAATAGTAAGGAACTGATCAAAGTGCTTGAAGAATTTAAAGTACAAGTATTTCGCGAGTTGAAGTCGACGAGGACGGAAATAAATGGATTAGCTGAATCGATGCAATTCGTCTCTAATAAGATGGACGAATCAAACAGTTTAACGAAGGAAATATGGAACGAATTGGCTGCAGTGAAAAAAGAAAATGAGAACCTAAGAAACGTAAATAAAACTGTTGCGACTGAAGTGAGCTCCCTAAAAGACAGAGTTCGCTCGCTTGAGCAATATTCAAGAAAGAGTAACCTGGAAATAAGCGGCATTCCTGAAACACCGAAAGAGAACGTTATCAGTCTGGTGAAGGATGTCGGCGCCACCCTAGGAGTCGATATCCTGGAAACTGACATATCGACAGCACACCGAGTCCCGTCGTTCAAGAAGGACCGTCCGCAGCCTCTCATAGTGCAATTCTCACGAAGAACAACTCGAGACACCTTGCTGAACAAGTTCAAGGAAAGGAAGGTGTTGACAGCCCAGGAGATCAATGCCACCCTCCCGGCTCAGAAGGTATATATCAACGAACACTTGACCCCGGAAAACAAGATATTTCTCTCCAAGTTGAAACAAAAGTGTAAGGAAATTGGTTACGATTATGCATGGTGCAGGGATGGGAAGTTTTTTGTGCGGAAGTGCCAAGGAGAAAGTTATTGTAAAGTTGACAATTATGAGGAGCTCAACAAGCTTAAGTGACAAGTAAGTCAATGCTGTATACTCTTATATCAAAATACCGCTTAATTTGTTCAAAAATTTATTCTCTTTGGTACGTATTTATACTAGGCCTAAATCATACCAATCTTGAGCCAATCATGTATTATTTATATATGGTAGTCTATTTGTCCTGTTATTTAATTATTATAGTTTATGTGTCCTGTTATTTATTTATTACAGTCTATTTGTCCTGTTATTTAATTATTATAGTTTATCTGTCCTGTTATTGATTTATTATAATCTATTTGTACTGTTATTTATTTATTAGAGTTTATCTGTCCTGTTAGGTATTTATTAACAATATTTATTCTTTTTATTTATTATATAGCTGAGCTAATTCCACAATGATTAATCAATTTTTCGAATATCAAACCATAAATTACGTATAGCATTTCTACAAAAAACTCGTATCTCGTTTTTTTTGGAAATTATTAACCCTGAGAATAATATGAACAACTACAATTTTATTATATACAAATATAAGAAGTATGAGAAAAAACTTCAATAGCTTGATTGCAGAATTAAGTAAAATAAAACACAAAATTCATTTTATTGTTCTTAGTGAAATTTGGATTGATAACAGTGAAATAAGTTGTTATAATATACCAGGTTATAAATATTTGCGAATTGCAACAACACTTATAAAGCAGGTGGTGTTCTGTGTTTTGTAGATAAGAATGTAGATTGTAAACAGATAAACGTACCTTTTAACATGGCATCAGCTGACTGTCTATTGCTGGATATTAAATTAAACCAAACTTACTTTAAACTTGTATGCTTGTATAGATTACATAATATATCTGAAAACTCATTTATAGCTGAACTAGCACAACTTATTCCAGCACTCACAAAAAACGTTATTTACATTGGAGATATAAATATTAATTTATTGGAGACGAACGCAATAACTAACAACTATAACAGTCTATTGAATAATAATGGTTTCATCTCTTTAATAAATACTCCTACTAGATTAACGATTAACTCAAAAACACTTATTGATCATATTTTTATCAGGAATAGATCTATAAATCTCTTTTCCAGTGGTGTATTTGATGTCGGTACCACTGACCATTGTACTATAGGACTTGAGTTTAAAGGTCTCCACAAATAAGCAAATTAATTTTCAAAACAACAAAACGGGCTCTATGCCTGATAAATCTGTAGTTGATATGAATTTGGTTAAAACTAAGCTAAAAAACATTGACTGGTATGAGGTTTATGCTGAGGAAGATGTAAATATATGTTATAATAAGTTTCAAGGAATTTTAAGCGATATAGTTAACACTAGCAATAAGATATTTTCAGTCGATTGTAAAATAAGGAAAGCTAAGTTTTTGAGTCCCTGGATTAATAAAAATATTCTGAAAAAAATAGACAAACGAAACAAGCTTTATAAACTTTACAAGAGAAGACCGTATGATACCGCTTTTATTAATTATTTTACACGATTTTCGAACAACTTAAAACTAGAAATTCTGGAGTCCATTTTCAAAATGGGTCTTGTCCAGTCAACTTGATTTTGCGTTATTGATCAAAAACTGTTTCGCCATGTATCAATGATGTGATAGCATAGGCTATGTACTAGGTATTTAGTTTAGTGTCATATACATTCTTTTTCTAAACAAAAATCATTAAAACCTTCCAAATGTATGCAAAAAGTAAACAAAACGAAAGGACAAGACCCATTTTGAAACAACGCCAGGTACAACTCATTATGCTGCAAACAGTAGGGGACAAGACCCATTTTGAAGAAAAAATAGTAGATAATGTTTTAAAAACAGGGGCTTCATTATAGTATTTGTTCTGTTTTATATGAATTTTATTTATTAACACACACTAAAATAATTATATACATGAAAAACAACATTTTTATACAATCATTTCCTCGTCATCCATGGATTCATCCTCTTCTTCAGTCTCCTCTCTTTGTCCTTCAGGGTTTAGGGCAAGTTTATAAAAGTCCAAATCTTGCATATCATTCCAATTTGGCCCAAAATGTTTTTCCAGGAGTTTCTTTACATCATTAGCTTTTGCAGGCTTGGGGAGAAGACCTAAATCAATTTTTTGGACTAATTTGACCAGGATTATTATTTGTCTGTGTTACAGTTTTTTATGTGCCTGTGTCACAGTTGTAAGATAACTCCCATTTAGTAGAATGTTTCCACTTTTACTTCGATTTAAAATAAATCGTTTTGTTGGTGTAAATTTAAAATGCCATTTTCCTGGTTTTTTCAAAACTTGTGCGACAGTGTTTTTCCAGTCAAAAAACTGTAAAACATCCTCTGGTTGTTTGACTGTAGCAAATTCAGAAAATACTTTATGATATTCTTCAGGTTTAATAATAGTTTCTATTTTGTTAACACGTTTTTCAATGCGGCCAAACACCCTATCTGGGGGCAGGTAAGAGTGACCTGGTGTTGGAAAAAATATGGAAACACTTTTGACCTGTCTTGGCGCTTCTTGAAGGAGCCACTTGCTTAACATCCCTATTAATATGGAGTTCTTGTTTTGGCCTCCACAGCCATCCGCAAACAGTCTAACACCTGACTGTCCTGGTTCAAAATTTGTATTTTTAAGACGATCATAGACACAAGATACAATCTCATTAGACCCCTTTCCACTTTGGATCTCATTCCAAGTATATGTGAATGTTTTTTCTATCTTTTGTTTGGATTTTGAAGAACCCTCACACATGGTGAAATTGTAGTCATAAAACTGTCTACTAAAGTAACATTGTTGGTCTGGTATTTTTGGTAGCACCATATTTTTTTGGCAGTCAAACGAGTAAGTTACATGGGAGCTAACCTCTGTTTTAAGAGCATTAAAAAAACCTTTTGCTCTCAGTTTGTGCTCTCTCAAAGAAATCATAAGATCATTTTTTCCTCTGTAGTTTCAGCCACTTTTATCATTTCTTTTAACTGAATACAACGTGAGCACTTATCAGTAGCTGGAGTACCACAGCTGACATTGTAGTCATAAAAAAATATAAAAAAAAACAAAACCAAAAAAGTGGCATGGTAAATAGCCATGCTTTACCTTCAGAGCTACATCTAAGTTATCCTGATTATTGTACATTCTCCAAAGTTTGCGTACTGACAAGTCACTTTGAAGGTACAGGCGCTTAGAATTCGCCCTTGTGTAATGTGACTCGCATGCTGCAAGTTTTTCAATAAAGCTCTTAACACTTTGTCTTTTAGGAAAAAACAAAATAGTTTTTCGGTCACCACCTCTTTTTTCTTTAGGGGTGGATCCCATGTCATTTATTTGATGTTTTAGCAGTCTCTGGATTCGTGATTTTGATACATTTAATATAAAACGAAATGTTTGATGACATACCTGAACTAAGCCTGTTCCTGCTTGTTGGCGATATCGTGGAACATAATACTTAGTTGTCAAATTTTTTCCCATATCCATGCTGAGTCCTAAGTCTTGACCTGTTTAGAGTTTTGATTGTTATGTATCTTAAAATATAATAGTCTTGTTTTTCCTTGATATCCTTTTAATTTTTGGCAATTTCATAATACTTATCATGAAACTTTCTAACGTCTTGCATGTTCAGTTGGTTGCATTCGAATTGATGTGTCCCTCTATGGATACCGACAGGTTTTTTGGAAGTCCTTTTGAAGAGTATCTGAAACAATAGATTAAATTCACATGATGTAGAATGTCTAACAAAGTGTACCAGAATATGAAGGTTATAGTTAGGTAATGTATAATTGGAATAGGTTCTTTAGAATATTTAATGTTATGTTAAGACAGGTGAAGTTGTCAAAATACCAGAACATCATAACAGTACCCAACATGTTAATATGTTTCTACCCAAACTACTAAGGCCTAACCTAAAATACAAGCACAAACATACCTTTTTCTTTTCTCAGTAGATCGCTTCCATTTTTCAGGGTTTCTCTTCCTCTTTCTCCCCGATCCAGGTTGAACAGGTTTCACAGTATTAATTTGATTATCCATTGCTTAGATAGTAAATAAACTTTAACTTAGTTTTTTTGTAAATAAATAATTCATTTCAACAATTGAGATACATATCTAAACATATCCAAACGTGGACACTTTAGGTTTGGACGCATAAGCATTTTCAAAGTTTTACAAGACAATTTATAATATTAGAAGGGCACGAAAACAATATTGGATAAAATATTAATAATATTTTTAAAACCGCAAATGCAAATTTTATAACGGTTTTTTTTTTTCTTTCTTTTTTTTTTGTAAAAAGAAAACACAAGTAGAAGACCCGCAAGTAGTGTATAGTATATTATGTGTGTGATTATGTTCGTATTTTTGGATAGTTGGTTATTTTGTTGTCATTCAACCTTTGGCCACATAACTTTGTGTTCTATAATTAGTTTCAGCCAGTTTGTTGCATATAAAGACTACCTACATGCCCTTTTTAATTTGTTTTATCAGAGTCACTAAGCTGTCTAATGAGAACATCGTTCAATTATTTATTAAATAAAAGAATTATAAATATTTTATTATATCCAACTTTACTTCCTGAATAATAAACTAGAGTGCAATTCTTGAAATTCCGAGATAACCGGTGCTTCACGTAATCATTGGTTATATTTACCTGTGACCCAAATTGTGTTTACTCGATTTAAATACTTTAAAACTAAACTGTTTATTATTTATCAGAATTTATGGCATTGAGAAGTTCTAACAATGCGTTAGAGTTTTCCTAATGTTACATCAAAATGAAAAAAAATCGATTACGGCTTTCAGGCTACATCAATGAAAACGTTTAATTTTAATGTTTTAAAGTTTTATTAACATTAAGAAAAATTCTTCACAAATTCGTATTATTAAAACATAACACTTTTTAGTTACAATTCTAAGTAAAACCACAAGTAGACAGTAAAGTAGTATACAAGTAGAGCTTTATATCATTTTATTTCTTTTACTATGTTAATTTATTTGTTTGGATAAATATTATTTAGTTTTTTGACGATAATTTAAAATTATGTGCCCTATATATTTTTTATCACATTATTAACTATCTATAACATATGCCCGTAGTAATTAAATTACAAAATTGTTCTATTTCAGACGATCACTAAGCCGCCAGTATCGGCACGGACAACCATAATTCAGTGGCGAAAGGCTGACAGGAAGTTTCCGGTGGATGGCCTCACACTATGGGACTCGATGATGACTTTAGACAAGAGGACGGCCTTTTACCAGAGCAAAGGCGCCTGCATGGGAGGGCAATGACACTGGGCCAGTCCTGAAAACAAAGGACCCCAGTCTGGCAGACAGTTCTTGGACATGAGATAAATCCTAACGAATTTACATTAGTCACCAGGACTGAGAAAGACTAACACTTGTGGTAACACTATCCATAACTTGTGATTACAAATTTTCAGCGTTATAGTAATATGCTATAAATTGTGTTTTACTTTCATATTATTTTATTCTATGGAAACTACCTGTAATAATACAATATATTATTGCTATGAAGACAATGATATTTTATGTTTCTTTAAAAAAATGCCTATTGGTTCCTAAAGATATCACTTTTTAACGCGTGAATCTTGTGCAGTTAAAGGTTAATCTTTAAATTAAACTTCATTGCCCATAAATATAGTTATGTATAATCACAAAGAGTACATTTCATGATGTATGACAAATACCGCAGAATTTAGGGACGTATTTATGGAAATATAATGTTAATTGTAGAAAGGTTTTAAGACAATAAATAATATTTTTATTTATTTATTCTTTTAGAATTAAAGTAAACATAATATTGTTGATTATTAAGAATAACGTATTTTTATTGACATATAACAATAAATGAATATTTTCTTGCTTCTCTCAACCATTAATTGCTATTGGGTGAAAATATATTTCATATTTTAATATTTTCAGTAATCTATACAATCTTGTTCCTATCTCTAGTGATATAACAACATTATAGAGTAAGCCAGTTTAGGAATAGTTATTTTATTCAGAAGAATGATCGTAAAGAGTAAAACTGCATTTGCGTTCTTTTAAATAGTTTTTATATTTTCAACCTCTTAGTAAAATGTAAAAAATGCTCAAAAAAATGTAAAAAAGTTGTTTCTAATTTTTAACCACGCATCAGTTCAACTGAGAATTGGACTATCTTTAATTTAGTAAAATTAAGAGACAAAATGTTGAGTAATATTGAGGGAACATGAACTCTTATTTCGTCACCGGTATTTATTATGTTTCCTAAATTTTGTCAATATCAAAACTAATAATTCTATCACTATTATTGCCTACGTTCACTTATATATTTGGATGAAATTAGTGTTTTATTACAATAATTACTAGTTTATTTAGGCCTAAACCAAAGGTAAAATATTTCATGAAAACTTACATTATTTTATTTCAACTTAGAGACAGCTAAGTACAAGGTACAAAGTTAACCCCATTAGTCGGTAGTCCTGGGGTGGGCGTGGTGACTTGAAGCCCCACCCCCTACCCCCACTTCAGGCTCCACTAATGGTGTTTTGACCACCAAAACGTCTTAGTTGCCACTGTACCTGTGACTGTGCGTTTCTAAGTAGTTTGCGTTGAGTTACGAGTCATCAGTGACATCTTCTGCCACCTCATATTTCTTACACTTGTATCAGTTCTGGTAAGTTCTGTTTTATTAATTTCTGTTCGTAGTGGCGTATAAATTGAAATACTATTTATACATTCATGTGTTTAATAGTTAGTATGTAACTTATTTTTTATTATTAAAAATTAATGTCACTTGACAGAAGAGTGAATAAGAATTTATATATTTTACTCTTTATCAACCGTTAAATTCTTTGTCATTAGTGGCAGATGGCATTTTGCCAACAAATAGAAATTATGGATTATTTATAAATAGTATTATTACAAATGTAAATAAATGAAGAAAACACATAATTTGTATGTGTATTGTATCTAAGTTACATTTCCATTTCCGTAATTAAATTTACTACCTAAATGTACATTTTGAATTGCAATATACTTAAATAATATTATATTATGTTACTTTAATTATCTGGTACATTTACGATAAGTATTAACGATAACGGAATAGGTATGCACGTAACGGTTTCTTTCACGTCTGTCAGGGGGGGGGTTTAAACGCCTCATTATTAGTATTCCGCTATATATGAAACTGTAGAGTTCATGATTCAATAAATATTATATTAGTTAGAAATTTGATTTTTCTGTTCATCTAAGTATGGTAAATAGTATATTTTTTTTACTATTTACTTAACAAGTCAATTAACTGTAACACTCACCATTAATTTCCTGAGATGTGGAAATACAAATTTTTGAGTTTTAAAATAAAGTTTAATATTGAAATTCCTATTTATAGAAGTTCATTTTAATAGTTTACCATGGTAACTTAATATTTGTAATTTGGAAATGTTCTAGTGTTTTGAAAATATTAATATTTATTCATTTATTGATAATAAATAAATAAATAAATGAAGATAACACATAATTTGTATGTGTATTGTATTTAAGTTACAGTTACATTTCCGTAATTAAAAATCACCTAAATGTAAATTATAAATTTCAATATACTTAGCGTAATATATTTTATTATGTTACTTTATAGTCTGATAAATTTAGGAAAAGTATGAACGATGATGAAATATGCACATAACGGCACAGAGTAATAACAGAGTACACCTTATTACTCTGTGGTAACGGTTTCCATCACGTCTGTCAGCCCCGGGGGTTAAACGCCTCATTGTTAGTACTCCGCTATAGATGGAAAAGTGTAGAATTCATGATTCAATAATTATGATATTAGTTTAAAAATCTCAGATTCATTGCCATTAATTTTCTGAGTGCGGAAATACAAACTTTTGAGAGTACATAGAGTTTAATATTGAGAAAGCTCCCTTTTATAGACGTTCATTTTAATAGTCTACCATGGTAACTTAATATTTGTGATTTGGAAATGTTTTAGTGTTTTGAAAATATTAATTTTGTATATTAAAAAAATTAAAGATATTCACAAACACAACTGTTTAGTAACTGTACCAGTAGAAAAAGAGAATATTGTTATTATAGTCTTTCCAAACTTTACTAACAAAACGCTTTTAAAGCATATAAATCTCGTAAAACATCCTAAAACCAAAGGGTTATCCCAGTTTAACAAGGAAACATTTTGCCCTATCTCTTACAGTTTATACGGGTTTTTGTCACAGGTTAATTGCTATGCTCACGGATTGAAATTTTAGTAAAGCCAATGTTTTGTGTGTAAACATCTATTAAGTTCTGTAGCGTCCTAGTGATATGTCGCAGCTCATATATGATGAGCACAATCAAAGGGAAGAAAGAGGTGAGCAACAAGGTTCAGTTAGTTAAATGTTGAAAATATTTTGTGTTTCTTTATATTCAAAGCCAAAAAGTGGCCGATCTAATAGTAACAGCTTGATTGGGAATTAATCGATTTGTAACAAAGTTGTGGGGATTGATTACTCCTGTATCTATCTATCCACAAATAGTTCTCAAAGTTTCCTAAGTATGTATACTATAGGACTGAGAAAAAGCTGAGAAAAAAAGGAAAAAAGATATTTTATGATGAAAGCCAAAAAGTGGTCAATGTAATGTAACAACTTGGTTAGGAATTAATCGATTTGTAACAAAGTTTTGAGGATTATTTCTATATATCTGCCTGTCATCCACCTATCCACAAAAAAGTTCTCAAAATTTCCTACTTATGCCATATGTAGATAGCAATTATATATTTGTGAAACTAAAAATTTTAGATTATATTCCAATTGGGTATTGTATTGAAATTTGAATATTTACACTGTAGTAAAAGTTATATGTTTTTATAGTATAGTAGTAGTTTAGAATAGCAGTATAGTTGTATATAGTAAAAAACAAAACTGGAGAAAGGTATTTTTGATGCTGTGTGAGTGTTTTATTTACGTTTTTAGTCAGTTTAGAATCCTTATTTAAATATTTTTGCTCGGTAACTAATCAGTCAAGGTATTTAGTAGATTATTTTTAAATTGTACATCACTTCTACTTAGAGCACAACTAACTCTTGATAATACAATAATCACAGTTGCTCAGAGCCGTGTTATCAACTTTGGCACGTCGCTCCGCCCGGATCGTAAAAGGCGGGTCTCGCCTTGCCTATTGTAACAACAAAAACTGACCGTCGGAGCACTCCGTGCTAATTCCGTAATAAATATAATAATTAGCAGTTTTAAGACTATAATATTTGCGTCTTCGAACTAAAGTGACGCCAGGTTGGCCGGGATGCGCGCGTGACGGTGTGTGCTCGTCGGTCCGTAGTCAGATTCAATTCAATGTATTATTAAGAAGTTGGCTTAGTAACAAATCAGCTGTTGTTTTTAATAGTTTATTTATTGTGCACCGATATATTACGTGTTTGAAAACAAATATGTGTACGAGAAATTATTGCCTGTGACGTCACTTGATATAAATACTTCGATGACGAGAGGCTGTCAGTATTTTTCTCATGTATGGCCATAGGCAATGTAGCCCATATATTTAGACTAAAGAATAACCCCTTGAATTTATTGGAGTAGTGAATGTGTGTCTACAGCAAATTGGATATTGTGTCAACATAAATAGTCATATATTTCACTACAGTAAATTTATAATTAAGTAAATAATAATTACATTTACCTTTATTGTATCACTATTTATTTAAAAGGTATTAAAAATGATAGATTAGATCTAGTCTTAAATCCTACTTTGAGGTTGTAGAACAAAATATGTTGAGGGCATTATGACAAGCTTGATACATCTTTATGTTTTTAAACTTCCGTTTTGAAACATATACACCACATTGAGTGGTCTAAGGAGTCTGAATACTCATTGTTGCACAGAGCTGGGCAATCAACTCTGAAGCTAGTTTTAGCTACACTATCCGTATTTAAAAAGAAGAGTTTGTGCTCTGCCTACTGTATCGACAATAGGACTAACCATCGGCGCACTTCACTATATCGGCTGCAGCGGCCATAAATTACCCTAATTAAAATTTTAACCACCAGCACAAATGGTATATACCCGGCCGACTAAGGCACCGCTGCCTGGGGTGGACAATGGTCACTGGGCTTTCCCGGAATGTTACACGGGCAAAGCTCCTCAGCCTATACAATAGTTCCTGGAGATGTGATACGGTGCTGTCCACTCTAACAAATTTACTACAAGATTAGTCACCATTTCTGAGAAGGTCGTCTTGGAGTAGCAAAATATTTTGTCGTTTTTAAACTTTAATATTACGCAAGAAAATTAGTTCGACTCGTATATTATTTTTTTCCAGAAGTCATTACTTGCAATATTACCATCCGAAGCTACGATTAAATTGTATTTTTTAAATATTTATGAATAAGTTTGCCTTTGGAAATGCACACCGCTATATTTAAATTTCGGTTTTAAATTTGTCGAAGCAACTCAAGCTTTATCTATAAATAAACCTGTTGAACCGAAATCTACTTATATATAATCTCCAAGAATATATTTATAAATAAATGTAATAATCATACTGTTAATTTAATAACGAGAAACAGAAGTCTATAAGGCAAATATTTAATATAAATTATCATAAATTGATAGGTGTTTATTAAAGCATTAAACGTAACTGATATTACAAAGTTCAGTCGTTCATTGAACACGTTATTGCTAAGATACATCAGAAAATATATATATAGGCTATAATATATAAATGTGTATATATTTTTATTTACATTTAATGTCTATGAAATAAATACATAATTAAAAATTACAAGAATGTTTTCCAAAATAATGAATTTAATTAGACTACATTATTTGCATCATCGAACAAAAGTGACGGCAGGTTGGCGAGGATGCGCGCGCGTGACGGTGTGTGCGCGTCGGGCCGCATAGGTCGCCTCATACTGTGGGATTCTTGAGGCTCCGGACATCCTATAGTCAAATATGACAGATAACAGAATTGTAGGATATATTTATTTAAGGAAGTGTTAATAACAAATCTTACTTTTGGCATTCATACTTTTTGCTTTAATGGCAGTTAATAACATTGATCATCCCTAATATAATTGCTATCGCATCATTTAAGTTGATTAATATAAAAAAACCAACAAACGCTTGATTCTGTTACTAATTAGTTTATTTTTTTAGACCGAGGCCATATTTAATACAAACATAAAGTTTTGGGTCAGTAACGTGAGAAATCTCAAAGCAACAAATACGATTCAAAACTTTTAGAAATACTTATGTGTTTGGAGATTATTTTCTCAATCTGAAAATGTTAGGCGTTTCTTAAACAGAATTTGACAATTGAGTGTTCATTTTTTTAATTCAGAAAATAAGCTATCTTTCATTTAGAGAAACGAGGAACATAATATTTTGGAAGCTACTGATGCATTGGATATGGAATTCACATCGAAACCCAGAATGGACATCAAACATTTCAGGCTATACTAACAATTTATACAATGTAATTTTTAAATTAATTCATTTTTCATTTATCTTATTTAAATTTTGAGCTATATAACAATTGTTACCTCAGCGTTAGCGCATCATTGCCCAATACGGCGAGGTGGCTTATTATTATTTTATTATATATTATATATTTTATTATATATTAAATTATTCTCATGATTTTAAACAAATTCGATCCTTCAATTATCTCTTTATAGTTTGACACATATAATGCCATCACGTGTTCTTTTTTTATTAATATTCTATTTACATTTTATAATTGTATTAATAACACCTCGATAATTAGGCCGGGAACAAAAGGGAAAACTATATTAAATTGGTTTCCATTATTTTACTTCAACGTAAAGTCAGCTACAAACAAACGATATATCCAGTGAGATACCATATTGCTTTTCAGATAGTAGAAGATATTCCTTTTATTTTAAAGGCACTACTCCAGCAATACACACACTCAAAAGAATGTACGGGTTTTCACTATGTAAAGCAGTATTGGATATTGTCGCACTGTTATCCCATTCTGAGTTAGTTACAAAATTTAAAACTGTTGCTCTTAACAATGATAGTTTAATATCAAAATTACACGAGAAATAATAATATAACGAGTAAATGTTTAATATAAATGTTTGCCCTATTATACACCAGAACCGTGTTCCATTGTTGCTATGTCTAATATATAACCCCAGTTGAGATAGAATGGTAAAACCACATTTGTGAAAATTACAAGCAGGTTAAGCTTTGTGTTGATACGTTACTGGAAAATCTCTTATGCTTAACTGTAAAATAGCACTGTTAATTTGAATAGTGTGTGTTTTTTTCTCATTTCCAACATGGTTACACATAAAGCCATAGAAACTTTTTGAGAAACTGTGATTAAGATTCCTCTGTGTTGTTGATTATCATTAAAGGAAATTATAGGGAGTTGATATCGATTATTTACTACATTTCATTGTAGTTATAATTTAATTTTTTTAATATGTGTTAGTATTTATAGTTTAATTTGCAGTTAAGTTAATATTAGAAGCCCAAGCTTTAAACACCTGTCACTTAAAATTATGTAGATAAAAAAACTAAACTATGAAATAATTAGTCTTTAATACAATTCTTGAAATTAATAGCTGACATTGTTTAGAAACCCTTATTAAAATGTTAACCTTTGTAGGAATTCCCTCGCACATCTTGATTTCCGGAATAAGAGTCCAAATTTACCTACTCGGGTCCAACGCTCTATACATTTTTTTCAATTGGACTGCATAACTACTCTTTTCTCTACTGTGAAATACATATACTACTTCAATTTATTTACAAATGGTATAGGATACATTGTAAGGTACTGTATTCGTTCAAACACATTTTTATGAACAAGTACATTTATAGTACATTATAAAAATAAAAGAAAACAAAATCCAATTGATTCACACGCTTGATAAACTAATAATAACTAGGCCTACACTACACTAGGTACAATTAGTCCAAACCGTTTGTCAAGATAGTACATTATAAAATGCGTGCTTTTGTCAATAATTTATTTTGTTAACAACTATAACTTTTAAATGACCACTAGCGATAGTATAATTGATTGTATGAATAATTACACATAACGCAAAGAAATTTTTATTTTTACGAAATAGTACTGATTCATTTAAATTCTTAAAATTTAACTGTGTCTATATAATTACTCAAAATATGTTTAAAGAGCTATACACTGATTATGAAGCATTTGAATATGAATCTAAAACAAATATTTTGATTTTATCGTCGCATATAATAAGCGTTTTTACTGATATGAGTTAAAGTCTAGTAGCCTAGTTGTTGCTTCGCATGCAATTGCCTGTTTAAGAATTTGGAAGCTTTTTAAATTACATTCCAAGCTCTTGTGATAAGGTTTCTGGTATGTATTCCAATCTCCTGATCCGTTTTAGATTGAAGTTTAAAAAAATCAAGGTTTTTGTAGTCCGAAAGTCTCAGAGAGAAAATATGTTTGTAATTACCAGTGAGAATAAGTAACTGCAAATTTTTCTGTAATAGATAATTGAATAGCTCAATTAATTTCAGTAACCATTAAACTATGTTAGGAGGAATCATAAATCCGAATAACGTAGTTTTAGGTTAACGCAAATATGGTGTAATATAATGAAGCACTACGTAAACTTGGAAAGGTTGTAGTCATATTTTAGGTATGTAAATATTATTTCAGTTTGCAGGTGCAAGTAAAACTTTAAAAAGATTATTCTTACAGGATACCTATGGGTATATAAACAATTATACATAATATAACTTACATTTAATCTAAATAACAAGGTGTATATATTAAAAGTTTGCTTGGATGAATGAAAAGTAGATTAAACATAATTAAGAAAAGTAATCCAATACATATCCTGCGAAGCTCAATCTTTATTGTTGACAAGATAATAGTACAACACACACGTACTGCGTAACAGATGTAACTGAGATTTCTGTCTATAGCTACATGTGTACAGCATGAAATGAATGAAATTATAAATTTAATTACTAGAAAATATAATTTTACTTTTAAAAACTATTTTAATATTTAGTTATTAGTTTATTTTCAATATGTATGCTAATTTCAGATCAGACACGTTTTAGAACAGTAATATGAATGAAACCATTTTTTTTGAACATTATCTACAAGATAGCACATACTTGAAAAAAAAACATTAAGTATTTTTAAACACATTTATACTCAACTATGGAGTATATTTTAGTGAATTAAATACATTATACCAATAATTTGGCTAACTAAAAACAATAATAATTTTTAGTGTATCCTTAATATATATATACATATATATATATATATATATATATATATATATATATACATATATATATATATATATATATATATATATATATATATACATATATATATATATATATATATATATATGTAATTGTTCTGAGTGAATTAAAATAATCAATTAACTAGATAATATAATCTTTGTTTGGACACCGTCCACCTCGCAAATTAATTACTGTTTCGTTTTCCTCTAAGATTTGCCATACACTTCATGATAAATAATTTGATTATATAAGGTGTAAATTCCCACACCCTGACAGATCCTTGTCAAAATCTAAGAGGTGGGATGAAAAGCGCACGGATCCTTCCTCTCGATCAAAGCTCGGTGGGTGTAGGTCAGTCAGATCCTTTGTAAAAGTCGAAAAATTGCAGAGTACCAATCATAGTTTAGAAAATATTTATAATTTATAACCGTATTATGTACATTGATAGTTTAGGTGTGAGTATTTGACCTGTATGTACATGTTACAACATACTCATTTGTCACAAAAGATGGCACTCCGCCCCTACCTGTTTTTCAAACACCCGGATCTATAGTTTAGAAGACAATTCAATTTGTACTATTAATCGAATTTTAATGAATTTACGTGTTTTTCTATGAAAAATACATTCGCGTTCGTGTTCATAGCTTATACTCCCGATACCAAACACAAAGCAACACAAGGCTGCGGTGGCAAGGAAGCGAGGAGTAGCGTTAACTAACAGTAAAAAGTCTGAAATATTGTTCTTTATGTTAAATTGCATTCAGGAAGTACAACCTATTAAAAGAATATTCTCTTTTGCAGTCATTGAAACATCTGGAGAAATGGAGTCCAAGCAAGAAATGACCAGTACCCATATGTCTAGAAGGTAATTTTTTCAGTTAACATATTGAGTAACTTTTAATTAAAATATTTTCTTCAAACCAGTTGCCCAAACAAATGTTAACATTGAGGAAATCGGTATTGAATCGTTAACTACATGTTGTAGAGGATGCTTAAGGGTATTCTTTATTCACTTAAATGAATAGACATTTTATATACAATTTATATATTAACTAGGTGCGAACATTGAAAGTGTTGTGTATTCTTTAGCATCATTATTATATTCCTGCAATTTAATTCTTGCCAGATACAAGTAAACGCTCACTTTCCAAAATGTAATTTCTAAAAATTTCAATATATATAATAATCATGATTTAATATAGAGCTTATTTTATTTTCTACGATATTTTGCAACCTCCATGTAAGATGGGGAAAATTACTAACTAGAATTCCACAATATGATGTTTATCATAAATATTGGAAAAACTTATTCAGATTTAAAGATTTGCTATGACTGTTTCAGCAAGATAAGGAGAATCAGTTATACAAGGATGTGGTCAAGGTCACGTTCACGGTCGTCCTCAAGGTCTCCATCCCGATCAGGGTGAGCTATTTTTACACATTACTGATGTAATTGGGCTTTGTGTGGACAAGTCCTATAGTATATTATGCATTTCAATTAGGTCCAACGACTTTGAACAAGAATCTGACTTATACTGAGCAAGAGGTTTCCTGCCGAATACCAGAAATACCATAGGAGTATCGTTTTTAACCGGCATATCTGACGCTCCAGGAATCATGAAATCAATGATTATTGATTATTACCCTCAAAAAAGAAATTATTTTGCCTTTATAGTTTTAGGAAACAATTATTAACAGAATCGTAAAACTGAGAAGTCAACTACAGTCAAAGAGCGACTACTCAGCTCACCTGAGTACGTTATGTTGCTTTTGTGTTAATATATAAATGAGAAGTAAATTATAATTCACAGGTGTGTGTATATATTTGTAAATAGATAAAATTCCCATAGTTAGGTCTTCTTAAAATAAAGCACATATCTATTCATTCAAGAATAGCTTGTAGTTCAATGGGTTTAATGTAGTTATGATGATGATTTGTTTTTGTTTTTTTCAAATTATAAACGTGCGCAGTTTTCTTGATAAACGGCAGAATTTCATTTTCTGATAATAAAATGAATGTTTTATGAGTTTCAGGTCAAGCTCTCCTGAAAAGGAGTTCAGGGCGCAAGAGGAGAGGAGGGTCCTCTTTGTCGGAAGGATACTAAAAGGGACGACAAAGGAAGAACTAACAAAAAAATTTCTACCTTTCGGTAGGATAGTTAGTATGCAGTACCAAGAGCATACGTAAGTATCAGAGCATGTAATTTATGTTTAAGTTTTTTTCGGTGTTAATGTAGATAGTATGCAAAATACATAAAATGGTAATAATATGAGAACTTAAGAAACTTACTTTGAGGAAGGAATGTAATGTAGTAACCAAGTTATACTGTTATTATATGTAACCACCATTCATATTGTGTAACACTAGTACGTACTGTTTAACAGAGAAAATTTCGCCTACGTGACCTTCGCCTCTAGTGCGGACGCGTACCAGGCCGTGGTGCACGGAAAGGATGAATCCCTCTACTCCATCCTGCGCTACGATAGACGTAAGGCCCCGCGTTGATAGCCAACTGTAGTTAAACCATCTTGAGTTTTCTTCCCTAACAACAATCTAAAACCTCATTCTTTTTACGCCGTTATTTTTAATGGTATTTTCTTCCTGAAGATGTGTCAATTTTAACATATAATTTATACGTAGTAAAACATGTTTTATTAAACAAAATTTTGAGTATTAAATGATAAGGTACAAAATAGTAGACTATAAATTTGTTTCAAAATAAGTAATTGAAATATTGAAAACAATATAAGGTTTTGGAATCATTAAAGTGATACTTTTCTCATAATTCTATGGTAGTAAAATTTCATGACATTTTACATAATTGTTATGGGGCTAAAATCAAGATGGTCACTAGTACAGTTGACTATTAATGCTTTAAGCAAGAACGAGGTGAGTAACAGTGTCTAAATATTTATACATAGCTTAACAACATCCACATAACAAGTTAGAATATTTAAAACACGTTTGAATCCTAATTTTATTGACTAATGTTTAGTAAAATGAGTTGTTAATTATCTTAATAATACAACAGTCTTGTATAAAGATTGCATTACTGTTTTTCAATTTTACTGTTCTCAAAAAGCTAATTATTTTATTTCTTTTTCAGGTTCTCAACAAGAAGGGTGCCTTGCTCCGAGTGCCATGAGCTCTGAGTGCCATGGGCTCTGAGTGGCATGAGCTCTGAGTGCCATAAGCTCTGAGTGCCATGAGCTCTGAGTGCCATGAGCTCTGAGTGCCATGAGCTCTGAGTGCCATGCATGCTGAGTGCCATGAGCTCTGAGTGCCATGAGCTCTGAGCACCAGCGGCTAAATAACAAATCTGATGTGGAACACAGTGAAAAGGGTTCACAATCTAAGTGGCAGCCTGGCAACAGGTTTAAGAGTACATATCAAATCTTTTCCTTTCATGTTTTTAAGTGAAACGAGTAATTGTTGCTAAGTGGAACTAAACTCCATTGTGTTGCACTAGATATACGGTGTTGAAACAATAAACAATCACGCTACATAAAAAAATAATCTGTAAAGAAACTCAGTATACTATTAAGGTATGCATATTAAAGAAAATAGTTCATTCCGATAAAAGAATGAATTTAGGATATTTCATGTCAAATTATAGAATTTAGATGATTTTTGTTGCAACCATCACTTAGTGGACTGAAAAATGTTGTATTGTTTGCCGAGGGATGTAAACATTTCTTTGTCTTATAACTGTCTGTCGTTCTATCTTCCAATATTACAACGAGGAAGCCTACCCTCCCACTTACCCCCACCAAACACCATCATAACTTGTTTATCTAAAACATTGAAGGGATAGATTTGGCATATGGTAATGTTCTTGAACCTGGTGATGAGCTGGTTATTACAAGTACCCTTGTCAGATTTATTACTTTTGCGGTCAGGACACGGTTCTCACAAAGACAACGGCGATCGGTGCGGGACATCTTCCAGCCACGACTTAACTGCTTGGTAACGTAAGTTAAACTAAGTGAGCTATCGGTAGTGACATGGACGCTGTGTACAGTGTTTTAGCTTTAAGTTAGTTTTAATTTAGTTAATTGCATGGACACTGTAGTATTGTAATATAAGTTCTTTGTAGTGATAAGTCTAGGTTAGTTTAGGCTAGTGGTGGATGAACTCTGTCTTAAACATCACACGATGTTAATGTCAGAGATTAGCGGAGTGTTGCAGACGTCCCCGAGAGGTCTGGGCAGTTAGTTGCTCAGATCCCGTATCCACTGGGCAACGTGTGATAATCACTTCACATTAGGGAGTGATTCTCACACGGCTGACTGCACACGCTTCATGAAATAATAAATATTCTTTACAATTTTTTAAACTGTCATACTACTAATACAATTCGACTTAACTTTATAATATGTTTATTATAGAATTACAAATTTTGATTTGATATCTGAATTAAAAAAAAATAAATTTACGATTTAAACCCATTCATTAAATTGATAATTATAAGAAAGGACACCTGGGTTAAGGTAAGTGTATTTGATTTGTTCTTAATTTAAAAATAAGCACGCTCCATACATGTGAGATATCAATAAAGCATTTGCCTTTGAAAGTGATTAAACGATATTTTCGGGAAACTGTTTGCTTAGACGATAAGCGAATATTACAATAGTTAAAATCAATGTTTATATATCAACATATTGTACATTGGACTTTGGTCTCGGAATAGTTGTGTATTACCATACATATCATCATGGTAGTCATCCTGGAGGTCCAGGTCGTTAAACTGTTGAGGCCATCTATTACTTACTTTATAAAGGGCGGACACTGGGCCCACGGTTCCGCCCTGGGACTCACTGTTCGACTCACAGGATTATTTTGGCAACGAATTGAGAAGGGATTGTATTCACACTGCAGCCAATGTTTCTATACCTAGAATTGCGACACAAATAATAATCAGCTGCCTGTCTTTTTGTACATTGCGTTTGGAATATATCCAGGTATACCAGGACTTAATTTTCACACTGTGTAAATATGTAATAATAATAATAATAATAATAATAATTCTTTTATTGCAGTAAAACAATTAACAAAATTGCACTGCAAGCGTCATTTCAACATTTGGATTTAAAAATCTATAAACTAAAAACCTATCTTAACATAGGCACAGTTAATTCCACATACTAATGTGTGAACCTAACAATATATTGTATTTTGCATGTTTTGGATATCAGAAAAGGATAAATAAAATAATAAATAATAAAATAATAATTTTCATCCCAGCGGCCCATCGTAAACTCATCAACGGAGTAAAATGCCTTTGACAACAAAAAGTGTCTTAATCGAGATTTGAATTGTTTGGGTTCATTAATTCGTTTGAGATCTCCAGGGAGCTTATTGATTAACCTGACACCCATTTGAGATGGTAAAGTGTTCGAACATAGCCGTTCTATGCTGTTCTGTCTGAAATTGTTCCTGCCTCTGGTCTCGTACTGATGGACGTCCCTGCCCTGAAACCCAGTTCACATTTGAATCGGCAGTACAGGGTAACGTCGAGAAGTATAGAGGCTGGGTAAGGTTAGAAAAATCCAAGCTCCCTGAAGGCAATTTTACACGACTCTCTGGGTTTTAATTTCGAAATTATTCTAACAGCTTTCTTTTGTGTTCTAAATACTCTGTCAAATTTGTATTTAGATCAGCTGCCCCATAGTCTCAAACCGTAGGTCAAATGTGGATGTACTATGCCAAAGTAGGCAGTTTTCAGTACATCAAACGAGCAGAATTTTGCTAGATTGCGTAAGACATAAGTGCCTGAGCAACCTTTGAGCAAACTCTGTCAATGTGATCGCTCCAGGTCAGTCCCCTGTCCAGGTACATCCCCAGAAACTTGGTGGATTCGGCTTCATCTAAGATAGCTTCATCCGCCATCACAATTGGTCTGTATTCGTCTTCTTGTTGACGGAGACAAAATTTTTATTACGTTTAGTTTTGGCATAGTTAGTTTTTAGATTTATCTTTGAAAAGTGCTCCGATGCATGCGTTTAGTTCAATAAAGGCTTTGATCTCAAGATCTTGTTTTCGTACTTGATCTGATGCAGAGAGTCGTATCGTCCGCATATTGAATCACCTCTCCATTTTGAATTGATGAATTCAATCTGTTGACGTAAATGAGAAAAAGTATGGGCCCCAAAATTGAACCCTGGGGAACACCGTACTGCATTTTTACTTTGCCTGACAGGGTGTTCGCGATCTGCACACACTGCTCTCTGCCACTGAGGTATGGACGAAAGCCATTTATGCGGCTGACCTCGAACACCACATGTCCATAACTGATGCAACAATGTCCCCATGATGCACACAGTCAAAGGCCTTTGGAAAGGTCGAGAAATATGCTGAGCACTTGTTCTCGCCTCTCCAAGCCATCAACAACACAGTCAATAGTTTTGTTACAGCATCAATCGTCGATTTATTTTTCCTGAATCCGTACTGCTCAGGGTTAAGAATTTCAAAACTGTTCAAGAAAACCGTCAAGCCTTCTAATGAAAACCTTTTCGAAAATTTTGCTCATGACAGGAAGAATGGATACAGGACGGTAATTACTTGCGATGCAAGGATCATCCTTTTTAAAGATCGGAACCACTCTTGCTATCTTCAAAGCTGAAGGGAAAACGCCTTGGGCGAAGGACAGATTTTATCAATTTAGTAAGTGGTGTCAAAATGTGCTTGTGAAGCAACGCTTGATCAGCCACACGGACATTCCGTTGATGTCGCTGGACTTCTTCGGCTTGAGGTCTCTCAAGACGACTGCCATCTCCACCTCCCCCACAGGAAACAGAACCATGGAAGAGACCCGGTCTCACTACTACATTTTCTACAAGATTGTCACAACTGAAAGATGTGCTTGGTACAAGCCACAGTCGAAAAAAAAAAATTTATTAAATTCGCTAGCCACTAGAAGTGGGTCGTCTGTTAATTTACCGTCAATTTTTAGTTTCGGATTTGATTGTTTTGAGTTATTTGTTTGTGATGTAACGCTTTTTATTACTTCCCACGCACTTTTTGAAAAATTTTCTGCGTTCTCCAATTTTTGTTCAATATTTCGTGCTTTAGCGGCTTTTATTTCCTTGCGATTAATTTTGTTTTAAATGTTCTATAAAAAATTTTTGAAGTTTTTCGTTATTTGATTTTAAATAAATTGAATGGTAAAATTTGAGCCTTTCTCTCAAGTAGAGAATATCCTGAGTAATCCAGGCATTACTCTTCCTATGAGATCGCTCCTTTATCATTCATATGGGGCAAGTAATATTTAAGTAATAATTAAGGCAGTCATTGAACGCAGTGAATGCTTCCTCTACGTGTTCAAAAGCATCCACAAATGACCAAGATTCTCTTTTGAGGAATCTGTTGAGAATTTTAATGTTTTCATTTTTTAAATCTCTTTTAAATTTTGCTGAAGAGGGTTCGTATTTAGGATTGAATTGTTTGATTACAGTCTCCTGTGCGAAATGGTCAGAGGATGGCCGCGTCGAGAACAGTAACAGAGACGCCCGGAAAGTTTGTGATGACGTTGTCGATGGCCGTACTCGACCTGGCAGTCACTCGAGTTGGTGTGTTCACGGACCAGACTAAGTCAAAAGAAGTGAGAACATCGCGAAACTGCTGGGTTTGAGGGTTGGTGTGGTCTAATACATCAATGTTGAAATCACCAGTAATTATGAATTTTTATTGCCTTGGAACGTAACAAATTTAGAAGGGACTCGAATTGTTCAAAAAATGTTGTGAAGCATCCGTTCGGGGATCTATATACGCCAATTATTACAATTTTTTCCAGAAAAATTTAGACTGATTTGTATACCTTCCGCTTCAAAGTCCAATCACTAGTGCGGTCAACTCTGAAGGGTTTTGGAATACCCAGTTTTCGATTTGACAAAATTGCCACACCTCCCCCTTTGTATTGCGTTCGATTAAATATAGTTGCCAATTGATAATTGTCAATTCTGAACAGAGCAGCATTTTCAGGTGTGAAACCATGCTCAGAGATAATGAAAATATCAGGTTGCAGTTCGTCTGCCATGAGCGATAGCTCCTCAATTTTGTTGGATGCAATCTGTGCATTTTTGATGCAACACTGAAAGTGTTTGTTAAAGAATTTTGAATTTTGTTGTTAAATTTTTGATTTGGAATTTGAAAAATGTTTTTGATATCCAGTGCTGATATCCCTAGGTTACTGTCGTAGTCATTAGAGGTGGAAAGTTTTTGTTTTTTTTTCACACTATTCTTTGTCGTCTTGACCGCGTCGGCAAAAGTCTCGTATGGCAGCGTGCGTGGTTCGGTTACGTACGCCAGCCGACGAAGACTTCCGGCCAGCAGAGGATTGTCTTCGGGTGTCTGTAGGAGGCGAAGACTGCGCTGCACCAGGAATGTGACCTAGCTCCTGCATTGCATTGTATCAGGTGCCTTGCCAGGAGTTGCTTACTTTTGGTTTTTTAAATGCATCCCGTGTCTTGTAAATGCACCCCTTCTAATAAGGTTGAAGTCTAACACCACTGCCCCACTATGCCTAGCGCACAGTTCTTCAATATAGGCGTTGACTAGTTTCGTCTCCTTATTTATTGGATGGCCAGTTGGCAGGTCGTGTCGGTGGGGGCAGAGTTAAGACAATCACCTTAGGCAGTTTTCAGCTTGGCAGTGATGCAGAGCTCCAAAATGCCTATAAATATTGTACTGCTGCCCAGCTGCAAGATCGTTGGTTCCCGCTATGAGAACATAGCAACTGCCAGGTGGAGGGGTAGCATCAGAATTCACGGTCTGCAGCTTTGCTCCCGGCCTGCAGGCTCCCTCCACTGTAGTATCCCTGGTCACCATGCTCTGAACTAGTTCGGCAATATTTCGGCCATGGCTATCACCGTTGATCCAAACCGTATGGAAAGGCAGTGATGCTTTTGTTTTAAAAAAACGGGTTGCTGAGCCTTCTTCCTCGGAGCTGTATTCGGTCGCCGCTCGAGTTTTCGGTCCTTTATAATTTTTATTTTTGTTTCCGCTTTCCTGGATATCAGTCTTCAGAGCAGCAAACCTGTTGTTTATTTGGAGTGGTCTTCCTTTACCACGCTTGCACCGTCCACTCGGATCCACCATCCTCCCCTCCACACTTGCCCACACCTTGTCCCCCTTAGAGTCCGCAGCTCGGCCCTCAAGCACTTCCACCGTGGTCCTCAGGTTGTTGATATCAGTACGGCTATTTACACACTGCTCTTCCATACAGATAGCTGGCAAATCACACTGCGTCCCGAAGTCAGCCACCGACGCACGAGGTGTCATGACAGACTGTGGCGAGTTTACAACAAATATTTCGTCCCGTGTACTGCAAACAGTCGCTTATCGTTTTCTATTGTATGGTCTATGACATGACGTAGTTGTTCTTTCAGTTCAGCAATCTTTTCCTGAAGAATAGAGTTTTCCTTTTACCAGGTTCTCTATAGTGGGTAGCTCAGGCTGTAGGGTAGACGTAGAAGAGGTGTCCAGAATTGAATAATGTGGGGAGAGTGACACCACAGGCGTTGACATATCGGGTGCCACGGTAGACGTCGGGGGCGGCGGGCGTCGAGGTAGATGTCGATACACGTGTGTCACAGTAGGCGTCGTGGAACATGTCTGCGACGGTAAGGATGGCGAGACGGTGGGCGCAGCGACAAGCGGCAAGCTGCAGGGCGCTCCAGCAGACGGTGAACGCTGCGGCATCGACAGTCGTCTCATAGTGACGGGGGTGAGGCCCCGAGTGTTTGGCATTGCCTACTGTCATTTGTCTTATAGCTGGAGTCCGTTTTTTAATGAAGCACCGCAATTTTTTCCTAGACAAATCCATGATACATCTCCGTTTTTTAAAATTCTGTGTTGTCTGAATTTGTATTCATTGTACAATATACAAGGTTTCCCTCTTTTAGTTTCTTCAATTTTGAAAGACATTGAGTTGAATATATGTAAGAATACTTTTGTTGATTTAACGAAATAAATAAATAAATTAGTAGTAAACAGTAATAAATATTAACAGATTTAACAATACAAATTTAACAATAACACATTTTATAACAACGAATTTAACAATAATAAATTTAACAATAACACATTTTACAATGTAACAGTAATAATTAAAATAATAACAGGCAATAATATTAACAATACGAAAAAAAAATAAAAGAAAAAAAAGTAACGAATACAACTCAAATTTTGATAAAATTCTAATGTACGTATTCTTAATGTACGTATAAACAGGGTGTAAAAAAAGTCCAGCACGCGCTTGTCAATTCCCGAACAGTTACAAGTAAAGCAATAAACCTTGGTAAATCATTACTGCACTTATAACTCTACTTTTTGAAGGAATTACTACATTGTTGTTATGTAATGGGGGTTACCCGCAAGGGGTCAGAAGGAAATCTTAAATTAGAGCATAGGCTGAGTAGTACATCAATTTAAAGATCTTTATTAATAGAGTGCAATGCCACTAATCCGACCCGAAAAGATTCACTCTTTAAAACATTGCGCTGGTTTAATGTTTGAAACATTTGCAATGTAGGTTCTCTTGTAGATGGTTCAATACTCTTGTCTTGTCTCAAGTGAAAGTTAATCTTAGTAAATGAATACTGGACTTAAGACATCCTCTTCTCATACAATGGAGGATGGTCTACAAGGAGTTCAACAATCAATTTTTTCGTAAGCATAGCCTAAGATACGAGTATTTATTTGTGTATTATTTAAGCGAACAATATTTGATATGAAGAGTCAATTTCCACTAGAGTATACATAATAAACAGAACAAAATGTTCCGAGACGCTCGTTTATAACGCCTGCAATTGCGGTTGTGGCAATTTTCAATCTGTTTTCTCATTGCTGCCTTGCGCTTTGTAGGCGGTAGTTATGTTGTCTTGCCATGACATGTACTAACTCAAAATATAGTGGGGTTTATTATTTTTCTGATCATCCTTATTACCCGTAGATCTGTCCGCCACATTAGGGCATACAATCGGTGATCTACTGATATGTTGATTATTTTGAAATATATATATATATATATATATATATATATATATATATATATATATCGAACATTGCGAAATGTAGGCCAACAAGTCCATAATTAAGAGTTTTATAATTGAAAATATATTTAACTGATTAAACAGCAATGACTTAGGATATCTAATAGGTTTGTTAAATCTAAGTTTTATGATTACCTTTTAAATATCAAGTAGCCGTTACATTAAATTTTTTAACTGCAACGGATAGTTCCTTATTTGTAAAACGGACTGTATTTAAGCAAAACATGACATTTTAGTAGGGTGTTATTCAAAATACTGATCTTACACTAATTGCTGAAGTTTGGTTTTTCATAAACTTATGTAATCTTCCCGTCCAAACCTAACTCAAAGGACATAGCTGGACACTTATATCAGTATATACTTTCTACAAGGTGACAGTCTCAATGACAGAAAAATACAGGAACAGCAGAAGAAATAATAATTATAAAGAAATATATAATTATATTTTAAGAACTTTTATTTTATAATTGATTGTTATTTATTGGTTCAATGAGTAACGAGAGGTCCTTTTACTGCATGCATCACAACTTTTTGAAATGAAATCAATCAAACTATCAAAAACACATAAAGCTCCACAAATCTGAAAGTAATATTGGAGTAACATTGTACGCTGTAAAAATACATAAAAAACTACATTAGCTACTAAACAATATACAGGATGAGTAAAATGTATTTTGCTCAATGATTTACGGCTATCTTACGAGTAAATAAATTTGTGCAATATCCACCGCACGCCTACGTATAGGGAATGTCTCGTAGGGAATATCACAGAGATTTAAAATGCAGGCTAGTTCAATATGCGCTTCATTTTAATTATATTTATCATTAGAATATAGTGTTATTAACCATACTATAAGCTTTATTCATTACAAAATTATAGCAGTGAAATCATAAACGGTCACCAGTTTGTGTAGAATAAATGTTTTAGGATTAACTATATTAGAAAATTGAGCACTTTGAGCATTGCAGGCATTGAATTTCGCAAAAAAAGAAAATTTAATAATACAATTCGTTTTAATTATAATAAACCCTCAATCCAAACATGACTACTCAACCGTGTCCCTATTAGAATAAAGAACGACGTCCTGTATGTTACTAAAGGTGTAACACAACGTATTATACCAGTATCCCCCCTTCGTCAGTGCTGGTGTTATGTGTGAGTGTGATTCTCGTACTCGTCATCGTCACTTGTGCTCAAGAATTGCATTTTTTCAGTGACAACGCTTGTAATTGGCTTAGGTAATTTTTAGGTATGTTTAAACCCTTTTCTTTCCCTTCTTTTCTTCTTTCTTGTTTTTATATTTGTATGTACTAATACCACCCGCGCTCAACATATTTCTCTCGCCTTATTTACTCTTTTTCACTATATGTTTGTAAAGCTCCTCTATAACATATATTTATATAAATATGATATATAATTTATATTTAAATAGATTAAAAAATTGTGCGTGGGTATACATTTCATACAAAGCCACAAATAGTAGCTAGTGCACGGTAAACATTATCAAATCAAAATTTTCAAATTAAGGGCTTTGACAAAGTTAATTTGAAAGATCTACAACTAATTTACAACAGTTTTAAACAATTTCTCGTATTTTGCGGAATTGTCACTTATGGAAATTTGTATGCGCTGCTTAGAAACAGTTGTGGAGTTAATGTTTATTTCTTGAGTCAACGTTTATTTTTTTTGTCAAAATACTTTCCTATTAAGTATAAAAACTAACTTTAGTCTCATAAAACAGAAATGCAAGTTATTTGATTCCTGTTTATTTTATAAACTGAAAACATTAGTGCTACAATGGGGTCAAAATTCGTGTAGACTGCAATTGTTTTTATCCCAAAAGCAATTTGTGATAGATTTGTCCATCTGTATATCATATACATTATACACATTCAGCACTAACTTACTTAAAGAGTTAATTGTGTTCAAATTGTTATTTATTTTTATTACAAAGCTTCCTTTGAATATTTAAGTCATAATACATTTTAGGTGTATTTAATGCCCTTTTTAACAAGTGCACACCTTTACTTTTGACGCTTCTCCCTACCTTTATTTTTACAAAGTTCCTTATTCTCAATTTGGTTCAAACCTCATAATATAGACAAACCAGAAACCAGAGATTTAATTCTTCATAATGTCCAGATATTTTTCCAAATATTGGTGCTCACAGTTTCAGCAGGAATATAGTTGAGTATCTTGATAACTGGCTGTTGACGCTAACTCCTTTCGTAAAAAAACAACAACTTTTGCCTTTTGAGCCCAGCAAATCGGGGAGATTCCCCAAAGACAAAACAAAAGGCTTGCACCTAATGACAAAATCTCTCTCTGGAAATGAAGGTTTTGTTATTTAAATAGAAAGCGGAGTCGGCGATGTCGACTTCAAGGGTCCTGTACAAAGCGTAGCGTCAAATTTCCAGGAATAAGGGTTAATACCTGTCTCACAAGATGGGTACAGTGGGACGGCCCCACAGAGAGCAGTATTCCCTTTATCTTACATTGTAAATTAACCTTTCATGTCAAAGTTGTCAGATTATTCTCACAGCACTATTGTATTTGAAGGATATTTCTAGAAGGGTAAATTAGTTAATAGTAACAATGTGTCTCTCAAGTAGAAATTTTTCAGATTTAAAAGCCCATATTCAGTTAGTTCAAAAGAAGCTGCATCTTATGTTATTATATTTTTGTTTTATTTTAATTGTAGTCTATGTACGTGCATTGTAAGCTCAAAAATTAAGTCTTAGTCGTTAATAATGTAACTATAATTTTTCTGATCAATTTTTATCTTTCCATTTTGCGTGACAAATAATAATTGCGTTAATTTCATTACGTTATTTATTTATTTAAAAAGTAAAACAATACTCATATAAGTAATCATTACATTTTCTTTTTTAAAGCAACGATTATAAAGCTTCATCATTAGCTGTAACGTTCGTTTTTAGTAAATCAATGATTTCCTCTAATATGTATAACTTGAAACTTGATTTGTAAACTTCGAAAGCTACTGATGGTCTTACGTAAATAATGTAAGATATAATAATATAATATAAGATAGACTCCGATTGAATATCAATTTTCTAGCACTTATAGACAGTTAGGAAGGCTGAGATTGTATTCAGTTAGTAAAATGGCTATGACTTAAAACGTACAAGTTTAATTTTGCCAAAGTATCTGTTGTTAGTTTAACAATATTAAAAATCCGCTATGTTTAAGCGTCTTTACTTGCTTTATAGATTTCCTCAGAACTCATGATCTATTTATTTGGCTGTAGGTCACTTAATCCATTTTGACTGCTTTGATGATGGGTCTGAAACGATAAACAATTAGGTGTATGATGATGTGTGAGCATTATATTTCTCTAAATGTGTTGAGTAAAATGGTGAATTACAATATGTAAAGCGACACGTTTATCGTTGGAGGTCTTTGTACGTCAATGGCAAGAATCTCATTGAGGTCTATTGTGATTTTTATGTAATAGGATATCACTTGAGAGGCTGGAAAATTCCATTTCTATCACCATCATTATCACACTGCCCACACGATATCTCTAAAACGAACTAACCAGATTTGAAATTAATTGTGCATAGAGGTTCGTTTTTATGAGTAACCTTGAGTTCGATTATAGAGCATGTCATTTTATGGGATTTGGTGAGCGTAAGTAAATTTTTTACATTATTATTATGGGTAACCATGATGGCAATGAAAAACTAGTAGAATAACAAAATTTTTAAATGAACTAAGCACAATCGTGTAAGATGATAAGATCATATATTTATTCATAGAGACGAAAGAAAAATATAGGAGTGGAAAGACAATTTTATAAATAGGTAACAAGGTTTAATTTCAACTACTCTTATGTTTTAGTAGGTATACCATTGTAACATAGCTATGAAATGAAAACTTCCAACTATGGAATTTAACTGAACGTAATTTTATGTCGGATTGTCTGCCTTTCTACCTGCACGCAAGACACCTCGAGAACTAAATGAGCTATAGATTTGTATTGTGTAAGCTAACTCAACAAAGCCTGTTAAACGATACGAGGTGTGGCGTACTGCTACCTTTTGAATGTTCACCGTTGAAAAATAAGTGGTGAATTGTTATTCTCGCTGTCTAACTCATGCGTCGGTGACGGCTTAGTATTTAGTTTTTGTAATAGTTTGCTGAGGCGTTTTCATGAATTATAACTAATTATAAGTTACTTCGAAATTCTATTGAAAAACTCGTATACTAATTTTTTAATTTTATTTTTTAAATATTTTCTTATAGTAAACGGTTTTTCTTCAAGAAAAGTGTGATAAACGTTATATCTGGCAATTTTACAATTAATTATATATACTTAATCAAATTTCATACCAATAGGTTTGGTTATTTGCAGTTTTTTTATTCCACACACTAATTTTACCTACTCTTACCTATATTTTATACATTGTATTACATAAATATGAGAAGTACTATATTATTTAAACCACAATATTGGGTTAAGTAATTGAGCAGTAATTAGTAATCTCTCAAGCGCTCGTCCTTATAATTATATTTCATTCTATGTTATCTATTCCTCTTCATAGATCCTCTATTTACAGTAAATCATTCACAGTCTCTGCTTGTCGACTCTGGAATAATCTCCCGGATCATATCAGAGGTATTCGTAGTCGGGAACGGTTTCGGGGGGTGCTTAGGGACCATCTGTTTTGGGCCTCGTCGGGTTGACGATATCGTGGCATAGGGTATGGGACGATGGCTTTGTATGAATGGTGATTTATGAATGTCTGTTAATTTCCTTGTAAGTTTTATTCTATTTATTTATTTTTCGTTTCATAGAGAACCTTTATTTCATTTCATTACTTTATATAAATAGAGATTATAATTTTTGATTGTAAAACAGTAATGTAAACTGTATTGTGGCTCTTGTTTTACAGTAATAGTAGAGTTTATTAATTTATGGTTAGGTATAAGAGAGGACTTAATAGTCCTAACCTCGCCAATTGAATATGTTTTACGTTGTATTCAATAAAGACATTTTTCATTTAATTTCATTTCATTATTTATATTATTAAGCGAATATAAATTACTATAATATGTTTGATTTTATGTGTTCTATGGTTAGAGTGCATTCTATAACTATCTGGTCATCCTACTATAATATAAAACAGTAACTTTTATTTCTATCCATTTCTAAAATCATAACGAAATTTAAATAAACAAAAACGGATCCGCATATCCTATAAGGACGTATGATGTGCTGGGATGTCCGGATAGGCTTAGAAGTAGAGGAAAAACTATGAGTGTCCGGTGTCCGGATGTGAACATTTCAAATTAATGATTGGTGATCAATAATGTGCTTAAGTGGTTCTGCGTAGAATGATGCTACTCCATCACTACTGCCGTACTGTAAGTGGAAATGGCAGTTTAATTGTCTACTAACGACAAGACCCCGAGTTCTATCTCCTCTAACTGTATTTAAAACCCTACTGAGAAATCCGGAAAAGTGTAATCAACTACTAAGTTATAGTTTAATTAGAAATGTGAAATTTGTTTACTTTACCATATAAACCTAAAAACAAACTTTTTCGTGAACGACTCGATGCCTTTGAGTAAAACTGTTTAACACATCACATCAAGCTGCGCTTTCGCTTTAGAAATTAGATTGTAGAAAAGATAGCATTATCTTTGAACGGATAATATTTTGAAATAAATTATTTATATTATTTCGTTATTACTAGATATTATACTTTTCAAGATTTCATCCAGAAGTAATTACTGACAAGACCAGAAAATCACGATTATTTTGTTAAAATATAATTCAAATTAAAATATTCAACTGTTTTTTGTGTTCGTTTGTAAGGCTGATAGACCATATTACTTGTAACATTAAAATACATTGTGTTGGATCAAACAATCATTGATCGGTTGTATTAAATTCTATTAAAA
The DNA here is from genome assembly GCF_021130785.1 of Homalodisca vitripennis. NCBI lineage: Eukaryota > Metazoa > Arthropoda > Insecta > Hemiptera > Cicadellidae > Homalodisca > Homalodisca vitripennis. The sequence continues at coordinate 57,826 of NW_025778775.1, forward strand.
ATAATGTTTAGGCTATTACTATAATATATATATTAAAAGATATTTCCAGTACTGGCTGTTACCCGCGGCTTCACACGAAACATTAAAAATCGAAGTCCTTTTAGGCCTACAAATAAGTACAAAGTACAATCACATATGATGTAATACGGAGTCCTTTAAAATTTTGAACAGAAATAGGCGTTTATTAGTTATATATTACTTCAGTGTTCATGAACAAGAGGATCCGATTTTAACCTTACTCATATAACGATTTGCACGTTTAGTAGAATTTATAGTTCCAATTAATTATATTTCCAACGCCACAGCTTGAGCCCCGATCAAGAAATTGTAAATAAATAAGCAAGTCCCGGAGACCTACTTCTATGACAAAGCGTTTAATCCACACCTTTTTATGAAATTCCGTGTAAGATGTTTTCAGTGACCTAGTTGAGTTTATCTACTGATTCCGAGGAAGAAAATATAAAGATATACGTATGATTGAAAAGTCTACTTGGGACATAGCATAAAGGACACACTTTCGGTCGTTATATTCAATTAAGATGCCAAAATTAAGTTGCCCTATTCCCTCGACAAACAAATATATACGTATATAGCTCTCGTAAATCTACTTTGGTCTGAAAGCGGCTACTTTAGGTTTTAAAATATTTCCAATTACATACTCGAGTTTGCCTTCTTGTCCCGATGAAGAAACTATACAATACAGTATAGTTATACAATACGTAGTATTATAAAGTCTAACACGGTCTAGGAGGGAAATTCTACCTAGTTCTAGTATAAGAAAGAAATCTTTACTAAATTCATGGAACATTTACAATAATCGTTTATAAAGTTTATACCTCTTGGTGGTGTACTTTAGTTTGGAAAAAAACGGATCATTGTGTTATGTTAGTGTTCATTTCTCTGTTTTTCCTTCAGTCACTGTAAAAGTTCCACCAGTTTCGAGTGTCTTACGTAACAACATTGACATCTTTGTTTATTAAGATTGGTTTTATTACAGAGTATACATTCTTATACTTTATAATATAAATAGTATATTATACAATGCATTAAACGTTTTAAATTAGTCACTCGCGCAATCTGGAATATAATGTTATAGTGGAACTGGAGCAAAAGATATTAACTTTGTCTTTGCTACATGCATCACTACTTTCCGAATGATAAAATATTTTCGGCAACTTTTTTGATCTATTTCTCCATAAAACCTTCCTCGAATTTCTGCTGTTTGGTTTAGCCGTTATCGACATTAGGTATTAACAGCACATTTTATAATTAATGTTTATTTATAAAACTAGCTGTTACCCATTGCTGTGCACACAATTATTAAAATCGAAGTCCGTAGCCTATTCAGTTCCAGTACTTAAGATGAATATGATAGTGCCCTGTGATTTTTTGATATGTAAGTAGACATATGCCGTGTCGTGTTGTTTCAGTGTTCATGATTAAGAGAACCAGAGTTTAGGTGACTGACTTTATATATCAGGTTTGTGCGGGTATATGAGCCGAAACCGCGCGGACCCACTGTCCATCCCTAAAGAAGTACATAGGTAAGAAATGATCCCGAAGCTTTTACGACGTGGACCTACAGTCCGTTTACCCTTGAAGCTCAGATAGCTATTTGTTAGCGTCCAGAAATGTTAGGTGTAGACCGGGAATCAAACTCGTACATCAGGCGTGAGAAGCGGAGACACTATTCACTCTGCTACATGGGACAGCACTTTTGGAAGGTCTTAGAACTACCAAGTACGCTTACAACCTTTGTTCCTCTAAGCGCCTAAGGGCAGACAAAGTTACTATTGTCTACCCCGACATAGCGGTACTCCGGCCAAGGCTCGTCCTTTAGTTCGAAGTCCACTATCTGAGACAATCCACTTGAAAAACTCTTTTCAGCTCTTTTCCTAAAAGTAGTCGGGATCAATAAACTGCCTTCTCTCTTAAATAATAACTACTTTCACCACTTTGCTGTTCTTAACTGAAACAAGTTATCTCATTTATCCTTTCGTTCATCTGGTTTTAACGCATATAACATCCGTTTAGTTCGCAACTGTTCAGTAATAATGTATAATTAATACAAAACTATAAATTAAACTGTTTACAAATTACCACAAATAGTATGTTTATATCATACGTAGAACTCTACTATTCACTAACAGATTTTAACTAAATGAGTTGGATAATTTATTAATTTTACTTATTAAATGTCCACTGCGTTGAAGTAAAAACAATTATAAAAGCATCAGTTCCACGAAAATATCTATAATGACGCAAAACTGTGACGTGCTTTGAGGAAGATGTTTTAAATTTGGCTCTAATTAAGAGCCAAATTCACTGCACACACAATTAGATCTTAGGATGTAAACAGTGAATGCATACTTCAGGTTCATAGTGTACAATATATTTAATAGTTATAATATCAAGAGCGTGATATTTAATTTAGCTATATTTATCAGTAACTTTGAGGAAAATTATTCAAAATTTGAAATTTGAAATAAATTTACAGTGTTTTGAAACACTTGTAATTGACCTGATGTAACTGAGTCGTGTAATCTCATGTTTGCGCCATAATTAAAAATATTAAAATTTTAAACTATAATAAATGTTAACAAGTTAATAGAAATAAATAAATCACGAAATCAACACATTAGCAGATAAAATTAATACTTAGTACACTCCAAAACTCTGATGTACTCAGCTGTCGCCTTTCCTATTTTACTTTTAATACACTCTAAAGTGCTGAACACATTGATCCGTTTTTAAGAGATTTTTGATATATATATATTCTATGAAAAAAAACTTGCAGAATAGAATTATAATACATACAATTACTTAAAATTGAATGTTGAGAATGTATTAACTGTTAAAAGCGATTCACATAAGTAGCGATGTTTCCTGCTGACGATACGCGTAACTAAAATCATTTGTAGTCTTGCGACAGCATTTTAGAAAAGAGTAATGAGGGTATGAGGATAAATTATTAGTAACGCTTCAGGATGTCACAAAATCATAAAAAGTGGTTAGAACACGTAAACCATAAGATGCTTGTTTTAAGTTTAGTTGCTGATCCATTACAAATACCTGCTAAGAGTATCTACCATGAATAGTTGTTAAGATACAGATACTATAAGATGGACTTTTTAGGTTTAGTTACTGATCCGTTACAAATACCTGCTAACAGTATCTACCATGAATAGTTGTTAAGATACAGATACTATAAGATGGACTTTTTAGGTTTAGTTACTGATCCATTACAAATACCTGCTAACAGTATCTACCATGAAAAGTGCTTAGGATACGTATACCGTAAGAGGCTTGTTTTAAGTTTAGTTGTTAATTCGTAGCAAATGACCGCTAACAATATTTTCTATGAGTCTATCAATTTTTAAATTCCCGTCCAACAAGACAATCTATTTTGTTGGAATTGTTAGTCATGATTGTTTGAGTTTTACTTTGATACCCCACAAAGTATTAAATTAAATTTATTCAGTAATATAAATTCATAATATAATTTATAAAATCTCGTGCATAAAGTTATAATTAGAAATTTGTGTTCTTTTGTAAAGATACGGTACGTTTAAAAGTAGCCTACATTCCAGGAAACTATTAATTTATATTGTCGAGAGTATAACGGAGAAACTTCGGTCCCTTGCCGCATTCCTTAGCAATAAAAACTGTTACACACGATATGACTTTCGTATTGAAAAATCTGCCAGAAAACCCAATAAATCAATTCCCCTAAAAAAATTAAATTAATAAATTACAATTTTTAATTAATACAATTCACATTTCGAGCAAAATTGATTTATGCCTTATTAATTTTTTGTATTTCGCAAATCTTCGCTGACTATTCTATTACGAATTGAGACGGGTTGAAAGACAGGCAGATTGTAACGTACCGTAAATGTAACTTTCTGTCCTTCATGTTTGCCCAAGATTACCAATCTGATTATGACTGCTTTAAACTCAGTTGGCATTTCTATTACGAGGATAATAGACAGTACATAAGTGGCATGTCTAGTTTTATTTGAGAGATGGACATAGTTGACCCTACCATATATATAAACTCACTATTCTATGATTGCAGTTTACTATTGTTGAAATTTCCTCTGTTCGAATATAAATTAGACCTAGGGACTCATTAAATATTAAATTAAAATCAGCGGGCTTGTTAACAGTTTTGATACCAATGTTATTACCGTACACGTACTCATATTGAAAGGATTTCATGAAACTAAATATGTTGAGTAGGTTATTTTTAAGTCTCCTACCAAATACCGTGGTATTTTTATGGATGTAAATTGAATAAAATAATAAAGATATTATTATTTTAACTTAGCAAAGACTCCTATTCCTATTTCCTATGTATGATACCTGTTTCAATTAGTACTTGTTTATTTCAATGATATCATCTAACTCACCAATCAGTATATTCTAACAAAATAAACCGAACCTTGACATTTCATTTTGTATAGTGCCATTTTGAATCTTCCATCCATCTTTTAACTGAGTGTTGATTAAGGATATCATTCGAGTGACTAGAACAAATTTAATTTTTCTGTTCACATGATATTTCGAGAACTAACGAACCTATGGACAAAATTTTGCATGAAGCCTAATTTCTATATAGGCAACACTGACTTGAAAGGTGTTGCATGCCACTCTAAGAGATTTGGCTGAATATTTACGTTAGACTTATAGGTAATTATGATGGCAAACCAAAAAAAAAAAAATTGGAAATAATACATTTTTAGGTGAATTGAGTACGATTATATGAGATTGTAACATATGATATATTAATACATGTAGCAAAAATACATATAAATGTACAATGTTAATTCTTATAGATCACTTGTTGGTAAATTATGTTCTACTGAAACCTATGATAGGCACAAAAATATAAGCTAAACATGGAAAATGGAACTACTTGTAAATATTTTGATAGAAATTAGATAACGGAACAGTTTTACGAAAAATTCTCTAGTTAGTAATGGTATCAAGGTAACCTTATATTTATATTAATTACCAAATGTGTTTTTACAGTAGCAATAAAACAGGTAACAGTTTGCCTTAGGCTCTAGTGCGGCGCAGCGCGTCACCACGCATGCGAAGCTTACTTTTGGTGGGGGTAGACGACCAACCCTTCATCACTCCTTTATAACAGACCCCAGGACCCCGAACCCCGTCAGTCACCGGTGTGTCAGTGTTCATACGGCTCTGTTTGACTAGTGACCGTTCAATGTTCTTCTAGTGCGGAGTTTAGTGTCAGTGTTCATGCGACTCTATTTGACTAGTGACCTTTCAGTGTTCTTCTAGTGCGGAGTTTAGTGTCAGTGTTCATACGACTCTGTTTGACTAGTGGCCGTTCAATGTTCTTCTAGTGTGGAGTTTAGTGTCAGTGTTCATGCGACTCTATTTGACTAGTGACCTTTCAGTGTTCTCCTAGTGCGGAGTTTAGTGCCGGTGTGTCAGTGTTCATGCGACTCTGTTTGACTAGTAGCCGTTCAATGTTCTTCTAGTGCGGAGTTTAGTGCCCGTGAGCGATCTACAGACTGTATTCCTGAGTATCTTTAACCAAAAGTGAGTAACACTATTAATTATTGTATCAACTAATTCTATTTTACGTAGTATTGTGTAAATTTATTTGAATTAAATTTTATTTTCAAGATTATAACTTAATGAGTTTATCATTGTATATGTAATGGTTTGTAAAGAAATAAACATTTTACGTTTACAGAGAAATTCATCTTTTCTGAAATTGCAATAATAAAAAGAAAAACTTCTGTTTCTTATTTTATGTGACTAAGCTACATTTTATACACTCATGTTTTCTTGTCCCAAATAAAACTTTTGTAAATACTTTACTTAGTAGTTATGTTAATAGTTAATTATATACTCATTGTATAAGTAACTCTTTGTATAATAAATTAGGGTAGATCAATTTTTTTTATCTAACACTTGATTTAGAAAACAGGTAAAAAAGGTTAACTTGTATTTATCATCTTATGATTAAAATATTAGAACAATTTGATCTAAAAGACAGGTTAACAATGTGAACACTCATTTTTGAAACGATTATGCCAAATAAAGATGTTATAATAATAATAATAATGTATGAAGAATTCCAAGGTTTCCTTATTAAACAAGGTTTATAGATTTTATATAAATTAAACTACATGACAATCTAATTTTATATGTATTGCTTAGAATTAGTTCAATCAATTTGTGTGGGAAATAAAATT
>NW_025778776.1:0-67688 GCF_021130785.1 Homalodisca vitripennis
ATACAATAACCGGGCTACTAGCTCCTAAAGGCTAGAAGATTTTTCATATATTATCTTGTAAGCTTCAAGTTTCATACAAAACGCGGGAATAATTCTAAAACATGATAAATAACGTTGTTTTCTTTAGATTCAGATATTAAGTGGACAAGAGACTTTATTCACACTTAAATTGGATGAGGTAATAAGCAAGTAATAATTATTAAAACTTTTCGATACGACTGTCATTATTATTCAGAAATGACGTTTATATCGAACATTTCATAACTTTAATAATATAAATACAGTGTCCTTAAAAATGTTCAATGCATTTTGAAGAAACATTGTTTTATTGTTATTTCATACATTATTTAAGGTTTAAAGTTATAAAGTAATACATTAAAACATTTTGAAGTTTACAAACATAGTTTTAGAATAATTTTATCTAAATAAAATCTATATTTTACAAACTGACATGATGCAAATTACAAATCTATTCATCATCAGTTAAAATTTTTAGAAATCAGCTATGAGATAAATCTACATATAGGAAAACCTATATTAAAAAAATTTTAAATAATATTCTTTCTAGTCTGTTTTATTAAAAACAAATTTGTGGGATTTAGAGCTTCTAGGCTGTTGTGTATGAAAGATCTTGTTTAAAGTTGCATAAAACAGTACAGTTTTAGTGTGATGTTCTGCAATAAAATGTGTTATTGTTTATTGAAAACAAAACAAGTATTGAAAAAAAATATCTTAAATCTATAAAAAATCTTTTACTTTCAAGCTAATCATATACATTGCAATGATATTTATGGGCGGAATATTTTACAAAAACGAATTATAACAAAAGATAAACCTTAGGAAGGCAATAATTTGGCTGGAAGGATTGGAGCTCTGCCAATGAGCTGTCGCAATTGATTAAAACGTGGACCAATTTCACACTCACTTCACACCGCCTGAGACACTTTGTATGTTCTGAATGACTTCACGCCTCATTGGTCAAAGTATCTGTGTCTCGCCCTTGTAAATACTCAACTCTTAAACGTAAAGACTTTGGTGCTTGTAAGTGTACTAACAACGAGTATAATACTCTGAAAATAATTAATTAAATGAAAAAGTTTTATTTTATTAATAAAATAATTTATTGTAATATTAAAGAAGAAATCTGATATCCCTTGGAACCTAAGTTTATTTATTAAATGCAGATTATATCTATCATATTATGGATTATTATATACACAATTTAAAGTTTTACATGTTCTTAATAATGTAGATATTGATTTTATAACTAGGGTTTTTTAATATAAAACACAATGGAATATGATTAATCGTTACAACAAATGAAATAAAAATAATCTATTTAGATATATTTTATGTTTGCAAACATATCTAATTAATTTTGACATAGTGCACCTCAATGTATAAAACGATATAATGATTTTTATACTAAAAACTCGTAATCCATTAACTTCGAAGATCTCAACCTTAAAACTATAAGGTTACAAAGAAGTAAACACACAATATATGTGTGTTGGTTTGCTAATTTTCAAAGAAGCTAATAATGGTAAGGTAGACTTGCTGTGTACTGCTTTCCCGTTTGGACTTAAATGTTTCTCGCCCCTCGTCTATGGTTAGAGCGTTTTTCTCATTTTGCTTACTCAAATCTAGGTAAAGATATCCCTATCAATACAATGATGATGCTGCATAACGCTCTGCCCGATCATGTTGATATATTGTCGTTGACCTTGACCTCATTCACCGCAACAATCAGATACTGCTTTTAATTCCAGTTGTTTAAATGTTATCAAACGATTGGGTTCACTAGTAAGGAATTAGAAATATAAAATAAAATACAAATGGTATTGTTACTATTAGTGTGTGTCTTGTTTTAATGTATGGCATTGTGCAATTTAGTATTATCGATAATTTATCTGTACTATAATAGAGTCTATTTATTTGTTATTGTTTGTTAAATATGGGAAGGCATGAAGAGCATGGACTGGTATTTAGAAGTATATTTTAAAAGTGATGTTTTTTATAATTTGCTAATAATAAGATATCAATGAATAATATATTAATATGTTACAATGTAATTGGATTTTGAAATCTGCATTTTAAACATTTCAATAAATAAATATATTTATTGAAATGCAGTTTAATGTTACAAAATTCTGAACAAGCGTATTCACTAAAACAAAAAGTGTACTCTACACAACGTGTTGTTAAAAGACTTCGCTGAGGTTGCATATAAAATTTACAGTTTGTACATAATTTTACTGTTGAGATGTTCTGCGGTCAGGAAGACAGACATATTCAAAATAAATACATAAAGTGTCTACAAACCTTGTCAGAAAAAAACTATAGCACGTAGAACTAATTTTAATCTATGTATACATTACCTTTAATACAAACTATAATGTCTGCAGATTAAATCTTTCTCAAAACACTTTCCCTTACATTATAGTCACTTTTTGTTCATCATTACATTGCAGAAATAATAAAATTCTACCCACCAAGTTTTGTAAGTCTTTAGTACACAAGTGTAGTAGTTTATACCACATGAATTATTATATCACATGTAAAAATTTAACATGCTTGTTCTCAGTTTTCAAAAAATGTGGCAAATTTTCACGATAACAACATGGTTAGTCAATTTTTATTATTCACGAACGCCGAACTAAATCTATATAGTGGCATCATCATCAAACTTAATGTTTCCTCTAAAAATGAATCTAAATGAAACTTTCATTTATATACGCCAGTTTGGTTTCAATATATTGTGCAGACAGTGTGACGTGTACTTTTCTGTTTTACCTGAGCAATTGTTATGTAGAACTGATCACTCTACATAACGAAATTTTACATCCAAATGAAGAAGCGCGCATTCATTGTTGCTGCAATAACAGAACGGTCACTGATTAGACGCCAATCAGCTGTTCAAATAAAGGAGTTAGGCTAAGGTGAGCCATTACCATGCCATGGATATTTTGTCGCTTTTGTATGTCCGTTAGTAAAATTTCAGTATAATAACTTTGTCTTTACAGAATTAAATATCTACGGTAAACTAAGCCTTGGGCCTCGTAGTAAGATTGTCAAGTCCTGTCGATAAACGTAGGAAATTAATACGTTATCTGTAATAAATTAATACTAATCTAGTCTTTTAATAGTTCACGGAGATAAATAGTTGTAAATACGTGTTCATAGTGTCAAATACTGTAACCACAAATTGTTTCTGTAAATTGTACATAATTAGGCGAGATATTATCTCGTAACAATTGCATCGTCTCTCATAAATTTCCTTACTAAACTTGTTAACTGTTCTATAAATAATTGAATCGGTAACTTTATGTCCTAATGTTTGTATATTATTTAGTTTTACTCAGAATAATGTAAAGGCCGTTGTCATGAAATTTATACCTACCATTGCCGTGAAAGTGCATACATTAATGCATTATGTTAATACCTCAATACACTTTACTATAATTATTGTAATTAATTAGTTTAAGTAAGAACAAACGTAATTAATTTTTCTGTGTCAGAATAATTATGCTTTGTGTTTAAGACCAATATTGTATATCATTGTAATTGGCAGATTCTGCGCTTTTCTAATGTACTTATGTTTATACATTAAACGTTTCTTTACATTTTACCGGCCGCTGTAAGCTAAATACGAGTATGTTAGACACACCAACAATAGTGACAGATGTTGCTGTTTTAGTCAGCTGGTTCCTTTTAAGTTAAGTTTGACATTGTTTTCATGATTGATTATAAGTAGTGTTTACTGATTTCAATGAGCCGCAGAAAATGAATAAAACTGACTTTATGAAATTAAAGTTTCAATATTGGATTGCACGGACGATACAATCGACGGCTCGTGTGTGTGTTTTGGGTCCGCCCAGTTGGTGAGTAGACTTTACACTACTTATTCCATCGTGCTCCCCTGGGAGGTCGGACTAACTCCGTCAATGTCATTGTGGAGCCTCTACCTATCGGACTAGGCCTGAATAACTGCATCAGGGTGGATCCAGTTTCGAACTTTGACAAATGGGATTTTGTAGTTCAGGAATATGGTCATCATGATTTTGGCCACTGTAATTTTGTATTAGTAATCGGAGCGCTCCTACCGTAATAATTTTTCGTATTTTTATTTCAATTGGCCAAAGAGTTAAGTTTAAGTTAAGTTAAATAAATATTTGTTTATTTAGTTTAAGACCTTAGCACTGTGAGAGAAATAGGCAATACAGAATGAAATATGTGAAATATTGGTTTTAATTTCTAATTGCCTGATATTTAATTAGAGACCTTGCAACTTGCTATTAGAAAATAATCAACCGAAATCTGTGGCTAATTTAAGTACCTAAGGCTTAGTGTCGTAAACCTAATAGTTCTTGCGTGCATGGTAGTGGTCTCGATTGAGCATACCTGAGGGCAGGAAACTGTTCCTTGTTGGAGACCTGCGACTATCACACCCCATCAACAAGGTGGCGCCCTTATTACCGAGCAAACCGTAACCATCTGGGTATCCGTCAATCTTAGTAGTCCTCTGTCACTGCGCAAGAACTTGGTTGTCCTGGCGCTCTACCAATACTCACGCCCTTCTCCACTGAGCGAGGCCGACAATATTGCTAACCCGCGAGGAGGGGTGGCAACAGTTATAGAGATAGACATACTGACAGAAATCAAATTCTAACTTTTTGTAGAGTGATAGAACAGATTATCAAAAGACGAGTGAAAATCCTATGTGATGCAAACCGTTTGTGATTGGAGTTCTAGCAATAATATCCATATTGTACTTCGTTCAAGGATCAAGCACACGCATCTATTTATTCGACGGGTGATTGAGCGTTGAAACACAATAATCGATATCTCGATATGATAAACACTCTAGGCAGCAATATTAAAATCTATATTGTTTTCACCTTTTTAAAATAATAAAGAAATTTACACAAGTTATTATGTCGGAGCATGAAGAGAAGTAATTAAATTTTACTCAATCCACAAGTAATTATAATCGACTCAAATTAAATCACACAATTGTATAACAACACTAAACTCTCTGGTCATAATAAAAAATAAATATTCTGTGTATTTGCTGCACACTTCATCAGTTGTATAACATTTAAAGTGTACGTTATAGGATATACATTTTACGCCAAGTTATTTTAAACATTTATAATTGTCAGTGTATAGTAGTTCTTCTCATATGCATGGTAACTGTCTTACTAATTTTAAACATATTTAACTACAAGTGTATTTCATTTTAAACATACATATTTAAATTTATCACTCCGTTTATATGAGGTATACTATCGGAAACATATAAACTAACCAGAAACCGCTAATTAAAAACATTGGGAGGAGAAAAGTTTAACAATTATGATTAGGAAAATAAATTTGGTTTTTTCATCTTACAATAATGCGATTTCATTGACCACGACTTAATTGTTTTCCGTATTTATCGTTGTATAAGTTCAAGTGGTAACTTTATTTTAACATAAAAAATAATGAAAATAGTTTCGACCGTGAATTCAAACCTTTTTCGGTTAGTTTTATGTAAAGTAAAAAGAAATTGTAGATATTGATAGATGTAATTTCCAACTAAACAGGAATCTAATATTGTGTTGATTATTGTAAAACTAATTCAATAATACAACGTAACGCTGTATGATGTTTTGGCTCACAAAACCTAGCTCCTAATGTCTTGAGAGTGCCATCATTAGGAACACGGGACTGTGTGTACCAGACATTATATTAGCATACTGATAGTTACTGACATCCTTACATGCAGGCATCATTCTTGTCTTAACTAAACACATTAATAATGTCCCTGTTCGGTTATTCATACTTGCTATGTAAGAAACTATTATCATATACGGTGTTAAAGGTGAGAATTCAGTTAAACATATTCGATCGAGTTGAGCATCTATCTTATTACACGTTACGTAATTGTACATTAAACTTTAACTCTTTATCTGTTTTTATATTTGTGTAGAACGTGAGGAAAATTAATAGCGTGCAATTTTAACAAAATCTTCTTGGTTTTATACCGAAAAAAGTGAGGATTGTGTTTGTTATAATTACTGGTGGAGTGAGTAACTTTTTTAGTAAATCTGTATTCTTATTAAGATTAATATATATTGGCCACTTACCCATCTTTCATGAATATTATAAGTGATTTTCCATGTTAGGTTTTCGATTTAAGATGATGTCTGGAAGACAGGAAAATATTCACGGCCTGCCAGTCTAACATTGACATTAGAGTCTCCGTGTCATGAGTTTGTAATGGAAATGTGTAATTCTCAGTAGAGTGTCACTGTCATACATAGATAACTAAATAAATACACGAATTAGTACCCAAACTTTTTTTGTGAATATATCATTGGCCGCAAAAAAATATACTTTAACAAAATAATATTATTAGTTTACAAGACAAATTGGAACTATTGGGTCTCGTTGTGTTAATTTTAATAATCATGCACTGCGTTCAAACTTATGTTCACATTGTTAAAATCTTTTTTAGACTCTATTGCTACGATATGTTGGGTTTGAGTCTTTTAATTAAAAATGTTTTAATACAATTCTGTGGCATTCTTAATATATTTTATGGCTCTAGAATGATCATTAAGTCGACCTCAAGATGATAATGCATGGACTCTTAGTGAGAATGTGTTTAAATGCACGAGTTTTATGGATAGCATAACGTATTATTTATGCAATAAAACACTTGACTTCAACAGTATACAATTAGTTTAAAAAAGAAAAATGGTGCTTTTAAAACGGTTAAAATATTATATTTGGAACACTGCTTTTTTTATCAGTTATTCTTAATGACTAACTTCAGCATTTGCTTAGCATTACATTTGAATTCTCCTTAGTTTCATGTTTTGCCAAAACGATAATATTTAAAAATATATTTTTTCAATTTTCTCTATGCTACATGTACCAAAAATAGGATCGTATCACATTTTTGTGTATTTCAGTCAAGGCGTATGAAACACTGATATTACAATTTGGTATTAAGCAATACATAAAAAACGGTTAGTAGCAAATTAACTGCATATAATTGAATATATTATTAAAATAAAACATATTCCTTTTATTTAACTTTCTAAATGAACAAAGTGATGTTAATATTCTTTTATATATATATATATATATATATATATACGTGAGTAGATATGAATATGGCGGTTCTGGACCACTTTTGGGACAGCCCAAAAATCAATACAAATACTGTTCAATACACCATAAATATGTAAAAACAAGATAATAATATGGCGGTTCTGGACCACTTTTGGGACAGCCCAAAAATCAATACAAATACTGTTCAATACACCATAAATATGTAAAAACAGTTCACAATACAATTTACTTAAATAAACTATGGTAAACTGTATTCAAGCAATTTTTCATGACAGTATGACAACATAAATTGTGGAAATTATAATACTCGAATGTTGAATTTAGAATATGTTGGCATTACCGTTGAGCGAGAAATGTTGGTAGCACTGCGCGGCACAAAGGAGAACAGCCTTTCCCGTCCAGACCTCACACTAGTCAGTCATATTTAAATTTTACTCTATACTTTTGATCCAGGAATGTTAAAAGTTCACTGTTTACTGGTTTAATATCGCATTCTCTTCATCTTCAGCTCTATTTGGAACAAGACTTAGTGAAATTAATCCATAGTGACAAGTTCAGTGCTTTATTCTACAAATTTTAATGAACAGATATTTCTTAAATAAAAAATCTTTTCTACTAAATAAACAACATGAACTCACCAAAGTCTCTACAATTTCTAGCATTAAAACAGTGCAACAAAGATGAATTCAGTGAATTGCCGGTTTATTTTCAACAACAGTTGATACCGTCTTCGATACTTTCCTTAAATGATACAGAATTCAAAGAACTTGTAAAGTCTTTTGCAGAAAAAACGTCTAATGGAGTGTTTTACTATCGGCAAAAAAACTAAAAAAGTAAGGGATTACATATTTAATATAATTACAAAAGATATTGAAAAGAAAGTAAAAAATAAACAAACAGAGAGTTTTCATCGTTTTTTTTATGACATTTTTCCCATATTATACGTTCTTTCAAGATAATCAAGACTTAATTGATGAATTTCTTAGGAATTTTTGTGAGTATCAAGATTTATCAACACAATTCATTAAAGAGCATTATAGAATTTTTCTTATAGAATATAGCCACATTTTGTGTGAAACAAAAGGTATTACTGTAGATAATATTCCATGTGATTCCTATGAAGAAAGACACCAACTATGGTTATCAAAACAGTACTATGACGTGGGGAGGGACTGCAAGTTTTAGAGTTAAGACTTTATTCTACAAAGTTAATTGTTATAATTTCTTTATCTTTTATAGTCTTCTTTCCAGTAACAATCAAGTGTAATTTTTCATTTTTGTTTAATTCTTTAATCTTTTTCTCATCCAAAACAGTCAAAAATCTGTTCGGCAAGTGTACTTTACAATCTTCCAACTCGGCAATTATTGTAAACCCGAATTTATCTTTCATTTTCTCCAAATTCAAGATTCTATGTTTCTTCCTTTCTTCCAATTCATTTAACTTCTTATACTCTTTAAACTTACATTCTCCAATAACATTTAACTCTTTCAAGAACTCCATTTAAATAGAAAAAATTTAAAGACGGAAAAAATGAAATTTGCTAACAATCACTCGAGAAGTCGGGGAGAATGTGAGTAAAACCGCATTCTTTTCACGAGGTTCTTCGTTTAATTTCTCCAAATGTACTATAAAATCATCAAAGATTTCAGGCTTAAAATCGTAGACAAATTCAACATCCAGATAATGAAAAAAATACAGGTAATATCTTTTCATAATAAACGTGTGTATCGATACCTACAAACCTAATGTATTCTTTGAAAAGGAAAATAATTTTGTCAATGGTTCCAAGAGATAAGTAAAAATTTTTATTCTGTTTTCTAAATTCTGTAACAAATTTTGTTTGCTTCTTGTCTCCATATTGCAATTTTATAAGCAGATTATTCAAATGTGTTAGTTTATTTCGTAATTTCTTAGGTTTAGGTCTTTCGTACAAAATTAAATTACAATCTCTACAAACTAAATATTTTTTATCAATAATTTCTCCTCTATTATAACACTTGTAACAGTTGGCATTGTACTCTTCCATTTAAACAAAAAAGATTTTTTTATAAATGGAGATTATGGAACTAAGTCTACCAAGATATAAATTTTTCAGCACAAATGTTTATGTTTACATTTCTACAACAGAGATAAATAGAAATAATTTTCATTCTATTGTACAACTATTTAGGATATTTTGTCTATGATTACAAAGATTACTACGGAAGAAATCGAGATTTTTCAGCAGCGAGAGAGTATATTTTTTGAAGTATTAGGAGGAATGAAAGAAAATAATATGAATTTAGCAAATAATTTCCGTTAAACAAAAAGACATTCCACTAAATAGTGAAACTCAACTCATAAAATTTTTCCTTATTAAATGGAGCGCGAAAAGGTATCATGTCCCTTTTGTAAAAAAGAAATTTTTAAACATCATTATGATCGGCACTACAACTCAAAGATTCATTTGAAGAACAAAGAAATTTACGATAATGAACTAAATTATTTAAGACAATGGGCCAGAGAAAATCAAATTGCTAATCACGAGAGGATGTATAATATAGATAAATTGAGGGAATTAAAGAAAAATTTTAAAGTTGAAAAGAAAGATCTTAAAGTATTTAGTGATGAAAAAATTCAATCAATCGCCGAGAAATTATCTATCAACACTAACGAAAAAACTAAGTCTGAAACGATCGAACAAATAGATAAACACAAATCTGAAAATATCATCGATGTCGAAGTTTTGTCCTCTATGCACGGTCTGTTCAAACAATACATTTTAACGAATTTGAACGATGATTTCATGTCAATTTACAAGTATCTATCAATTATGAGGCCAGAAATCAAAATTTTAATCGAAAAATTTCAAGAATCCGTTAAAAATATGAAAGGTTATCTATCTTTAGAATGTGAATACGAACGAGCTTTAGTGAATGGTGAACCACAAACTTGCCCAATGTACTTTACTATAAAAGCAGATGAAATCTTCAATGTAAACGATTTTATCACTAAACAATTTAATAAATTAACACATAGAGAACAGACAAATCATCCAAATAAAGGTTCCGGATGGACATTTAAAAGCTGCAAACAACTAGTTTTGAGCCTTAACAAACACGAAATGATGAATGCAGGATCGTACATCGATTTACCAAAGAATATCAAAGTTAAGAAAGCTTGTATAAATATAAAAAATAAAGATGATTTCTGTTTTATTTATTCTATCCGATGTGCTATTGAAAAACCTGAGACTCATGTTGACAGAGCAAAGCAATACGAAAAATTTGTGAATGACGAAATATTTTCGGGTTTTGAGTATCCAATGTCTCTGAAAGATATACAATCATTTGAAAAACGAAGCTTCAATCCTAAGTACAAATATCCAAAAATGTCTGTGAATGTTTACAGTTTTGATGAAAAAATTAACATTGTTCCGTTACAAATTTCTGAAAAATATGACGCTGAATTAAACATTGATTTATTGTATGTTAAACAAGATGATAAATCTCATTATGTTTTGATAACCGATTTAAATAAGCTTGTTTCTTCTCAGTTATCTAAGCATGAGCACAAAAAGTTTCTTTGTAGAAGATGTTTAAGCCATTTCTACAAATCTGGAGATTTAACAGATCATTTAGAAATTTGCAAGCAACATGAAGTTTGTAAGCCAATTATGCCGTTTCCAGGTCAAACAACAACATTTACTAATTATCAAAAGAAATTTTCTCATCCTTACGTTATTTATATGGATTTTGAAAGCATATTAGAGAAGATTCCCACATGCAAAAACAATCCACAAAGATCGACTACAACCAAGGTTCAGAAGCATATTCCTTATGGTTTTACTCTATATTTAGTTTCGAATGTGACCAATCGTATGTACAAGCCGATATGTTATCGAGCAAAAAATGAAGAAGATTTGCCAAATGTTCCTGCAAAATTGTTTGAAGAACTCAATAAAATATCAAAATACATAGCTACAAAATATAATTCTAAGAACAAAAAACCTATGAAATTGACTGAAGAAGAAGAAATTTCATACCAAAATGCAAACGTTTGTCATATTTGCGAATGGTCTGCTTATGATGTTGGGTCAATTCAGTATGGTTTTACTCCTGATATTTGGAAAGATAAGAGTTATAATAAAGTGAGAGATCATTGTCATTTAACCGGCAAGTTTCGAGGCGCAGCTCATTCATGTTGTAATCTGAATTTGAAATTTCCCCAGAACATCCCAGTTTTCTGTCATAATATGTCAAATTACGATACTCATTTGTACATAAAAGAGATGGCTAAACAATATGGAAATGTTGATTTGATCGCAAACACAGATGAAAAATATATAAATTATTCAGTAAATTCAGGATATGGATATGAATTCGAAGGTGATAAGCCAAGAAAATTCATCAAGTTTTCGTTCGTAGACACGTTCAGATTCATGGCCTCGTCTATAGAAAAGTTAGCTAAAAATCTAAAGAAAGAAGACTTCAAACATACAAATCATTTTATACAAGATGGACGAATATTGAACGCAATTCTAGAAAGACAACCAAATGACGAAGAAGAAATCTTTAAAATTCTATCTGGAAAAGGTATATTTCCTTACGAATTTATCGATAGTATTGAAAAACTTGATTACACAGAAGAGCTGAAAATTCAAGATTTCTATTCACTTTTGACAGACGAGAGCATATCTGAGAAAGATTATCAACACTACTTGAGCGTTTGGAACAAATTAAAAGAGAAAAATCTTGGAAATTACTCTGATTTGTACAATATCCAAGATGTACTATTGCTCGCTGATATATTTGAAAATTTCAGAAATATTTGCTTAAATTGCTATAAACTTGATCCGGCACATTATCTAACAGCTCCAAGTCTTGCTTGGGACGCAATGTTAAAATTAACGAAAATTGAGCTTCAGCTGATACACGATTACGATATGTATTTAATGATTGAAAAAGGTATTCGCGGAGGCATTTCTCAATGTATTAAACGATATGTTAAAGCAAATAACAAATATTTGAAAGATTTCGATAAGACAAAACCAGAAAGCTATCTGTTGTACGTCGACGCCAATAATCTTTATGGTTATGGTCTTATGCAAAGTTTACCATATAACGAAATCAAGTGGATGAACCCGAAAACATATACAACAGCAGAATGGCAAGAAACAATTTTAGAACTCGCTGGCGACGAAGATTATGGCTATATTCTTGAAGTTGATCTAGGATATCCAACAAATTTACATGAAAATCATAAAGATTTGCCTCTTGCTCCTGAACATTTTAAAAACAAGTTGTGCACAACTCTACTGGATAAAACTGAATACGTTGTTCATTCGAGAAATTTGAAGTTCTATTTGGAACAAGGTATGATTTTGAAACATGTGAATAGAGTTATTGCATTCGATCAGAAGCCTTTTATGAAAGAATACATTGATTTTAACACAAACATGAGAACCAAAGCTACAAGCGACTTTGAAAAGGACTTTTATAAGCTGATGAACAACTCAGTTTTTGGAAAAAGTATGGAAAATGTGAGAAACAGATGTGATATTAAGCTTGGAAATGAAGAATTTTCAATGAAACAAGCTAAGAAAACAAATTTCAAATGCTTTAACATCTTTGACGACAACTGTATAGCGAGTCACATGTACAAACAAAAGGTTAAATTTAACAAACCGATTTACATAGGATTTTCAGTTCTCGACCTCTCAAAATTGCTAATGTACGAGTTTTATTACAACAAATTAAAGAAGTTTGATCCAGATTTGAATCTGTGTTACATGGATACAGACAGTTATTTTCTAGAATTGAAACGAGATCCTTTTAAAATTATTAAAGAAAATATAGATGACTTTGATACAAGTGATTATCCAAAAGATCATGAATGTTTCACTACTAAAAATAAGAAGGTAATAGGGAAATTCAAAGATGAGTTAAATAGCGAAGTTTTAGAAGAATTTTGTGGTTTAAGGTCTAAGATGTACTCGTACAAATATCTAGATAAAAACCCAGTTAGGTGTAAAGGAATTAAGAGAAGCGTTGTAAATAAAACAATAAATATCGAAAACTTGAAAAAATGTTTGTTCGAAGATAAAGAAGAATTTAGGGAGATGACAGTCATCAAAAGTTATAAACATGAGTTGTACACTGTTACCATAAACAAGCTGGCACTGAACGCTAAAGATGATAAGAGAATTGTCCTAGAAAATAAGATCGATACAGTACCGTATGGCTATAAAAATGAAGCAAAATCTGATATATTAGACGAATTAAATAAACTTGGAAACTTTGATATGTAAATGGAAGATGATTTAATTCACTGTCACAAGTGTAAAAAGAAAACGAAAAATATAGATTCTAAAATTGTTCAAACTCAAAACGGATTGTATAGAATTGCAGCAAAATGTTCAAAATGTAAGACAAATAAGAGTAAATTTATAAAGAATCCTTATGAAAAACAAGTAAAGAAAGAATCTAAGAATAAGGAAGAAATCGAGATTGAAGCTAGAGAAATTCATGCACCGGTACGAAAGAAGTTTAAAAAGAGAAAAATTATAACATTAGGAATTGACGATTTATGGGCAGCAGATTTAGTTATAATGTCTAACTATTCGGATCAAAATGATGGATTCAAGTATATGTTAAATGTTATTGATACTTTCTCAAAATATGCTTGGTCAAGAGCTATCAAAAGAAAAAACGGTAAAGATGTTTCAAAAGCCTTCGAAGATATAGTAAAAGACGCGATAAAGATCAATCACAAACCGCCAAATCTACTTCATACAGATAAGGGTTTAGAGTTTAAAAATAAAGAATTTAACGAAGTTTTGAAAAAATACAACATTAAGATTTATCATACTGAAAACGAAGAGAAATCAAGTATTGTAGAGAGATATAACAGAACTCAAAATGAAAGAATGAAGGTTCTTTTTGAGATTAATAAAAACTTTAAATGGATCGATATTCTTCAAGAAATCGTAAAGAAATATAACGATACTGTTCATAGCACAATCAAAATGAAGCCTAAAGACGTAGATAATGATGCAGAAAAAGAGTTATTAGAGTCGGTTTTTAAGTATGTTCCACCAGAAATTCACACGAAAACTAAATTTAAAGTCAATGATCATGTAAGAATTGTTAGTAAAAAACAAACATTTTCGAGCAAATATAAGAACAATTGGTCAAGAGAAATCTTTGTAATTTATCAAATTAATAACACAGATCCTGTAACTTATAGTATAAAAGATTTAAATAATGAAGAAATAACCGGAAATTTCTATGAATATGAATTGAGAAAGTCAAAGCTGTAATTTTTTCTATATAAATGGAGTCTCAAAAGAAATGTACACAGTGTCAAGAATTTAAAGATTTTGAAGCTTTTTATAAAAATAAGAATAAAAAAGAAGGATTAGGGTCTATGTGTAAGGATTGCCGTAGTAAATATGAGAGAGAATTATACGAAAAAATAGAAAAATTAACGTTAGAAGAGAAAAAATGTTGCGTTTGTAAAGAAATTAAGAATATTTCAGAATTTCACAACTGGCATTATAGTAAAGATAAAAAACAAGCTTTTTGTAAGGATTGTGCTATAAGAATTTTCCGAGAAAGTCAAAATAAACCGACTCATTGCGAATGTGGAAGAGTTCTTCAATGGTTACCTAGTTATGCTAAACATTTACAAACAAAATATCATAAGTCAAGAGTTTTTAATAAAATTTAGTAACATTTTCATCGTGTAATAATTTTTTCTATTTAAATGGAGTCTCAAAAGAAATGTACAAAGTGTCAAGAAGAGAATAGAAAAGACTGTTATTGTAAGGAATTATACGTTAAAATGGACAAATTAACTTTAGAAGAAAAAAATTTTTACTTTTGTAAAGAAATTAAAAATATTTCTGAATTTAATAACTGGCAGTATAGTAAAGATAGAAAAGATGCTTTTTGCAAAGATTGTGCTAAAAAAATTTTCATCGAAAGTTATAAAAACGAAACGCCTTGTGAATATGAAAAAAAGATTTTACAATGGTTACCTAGTTATGCTAAACATTTACAAACAAAATATAATAAATCGAGAGTTTTTAGTAAAATTTAGAAACATTTTCATCGTGTAATTTAGATATTCTATAAATCAGTCGAGATTCTGCCATATTTGTAGTAAAATGATTTCCGTTGTATAAAATATTCAAAGATTCTTTCATTTGGTTGTAGAGATTTATACTATTTGGATCTCCATGTCTTAATAAAATTTCCATTTCTGGGTAATCAATTTCAAGTTCTTTCAATCTTTTCGGTATTTCTCTCTTTTTAGCTCTGATAACGTAATAAGGATATTCCCACATGTGATTCTTCTTAATTAATACAAAAACATGGTGTTTTTTCTTAGCAAAATCTTTACAAACAAGGTCTGGTTTCATTAAGTCAATTTTTACACTTTGTTTTGCGATTATTTCCGTTTTTATTTCATCTTTAATTTGCAAGTGTTTAACTTCGTCCTCTAAATATTTAATCTTGTTTTCAAGTTTGTACTGACCAAATTTACGAATACTTGGCAAAACTTCTTTTGTAACCCAATTTTTGAAGATTTTTGCCTCTTTTTTATGTGATCTCAAAATTAAAGAATAAAGTCCAGATTCATTGATAAAAACAGTGTCAGGATGAAGATTGTTAAGGGGCCATTCAAATAGCCCCTTGTTTTTTAAGTAAAAATATTGAATTTTGTCATCATCATCAACATTTAATTTAATTGCGTGTTTTGTTTTTTCATAACCTAATATTTCACAAACATCTTTAGCCTTAAACCAGATTACATTGTTTTCGTCAACAATCGTTACAATGTCTTTATTATTGAATGTAAGTTGATTATTGAGTAGGTCTACAACTGACTCCATTTAGATAGAAAGAAATTTAACTAGTTACTTGCAATCTTAAATATATTGTTGTTTTACTCTCATTATTTAATAGATTTCCTTCAGAGTCTTGAATAGTCAGAACGATTTTTTGAATTCTTTTAATATTTTTTCTAATTGGAATATAATCGATTTCATTTGGTTTTTCACTGATTTTTGATCCATAAGCAACACTTGGGAAAAAAAGTGTACAAAATTTCAGATTCTTTGTGTAAATGTTCGGTATGATTTTCAAAACTAGGTTCAACGAGATTGCAGTGCACTTCAATTACATCAAACGGTCTAAATTTTGGCGTTTTGTTTCCTAAATATACCTGATTTGGCTCAATAGTTTCTTGAACAAACCCTAATAAATCTACAATAATTGCTGAAAACATTATTCTTACTGGTGATTTTATTTGAATTTTATTAGAGAGATAATTTTTTTGCATTTCAAACTTGTTTTCGTCAAAGTTTAAAGATTTATCTGATTGTTTGAATGTTTTCAGATAATTTTTAAGGGAATTTTTTATTTGATCAAAAGTATAATATCCTTTGTTTAAACCATAATATTTTGTTATGTTCTTCTCACTAAATCCTATACAATAAGGAGAACTTTCACTAATATTTATTACAAAATTGTCAGAATAAAAACCGCTTAAACCGATAAAATAATTTGATTCTTCCTCTAAGTGTATAGGATGTTCCATGTTTAAAACTAATTTAGAGCTTTCTGAAGTCAACTTGAACAGCTTCATTTTCGCAAGCGTTGCTTCAAGATGAAAATCTTCTATTTAAATGGAGAAATTTTTAAAGCAAAAAGATCAGATAAAACTTCAAACGTTTGAAGAAAATAAGAAAGATCAACCAATCAGATTATTAATTGTTGGTTCAAGTGGATGTGGAAAAACAACTTTATTATTGAATTTTATCTACAATAGGTTGATTCCTTATTCCAATTTGTATGTTTTTAGTAAATCTTTAGAACAAGACGCATATAAAAAATTACAAGAAAGATTTGAGAATATTGAGAAGAACTTAAGTAAGAAAATATCATATTTTTATAATGCTTCCGAGGACATAGTTCCATTAAGCGAATGTAAACCGAATTCTTTAATCGTTTTCGATGACTGTATTTTAGAAAATCAAGACGTTATTAAGGAATATTTCGTAATGTCCCGTCACAAAAATATCTCTTGTATCTATCTTTCTCAATGCTTTTCAAAGGTTGATAAACAAGTTATAAGAAATAATCTGAATATTTTGTGTGTTTTTAAGCAAGACGATCACTATTCGAGAAAGATTTACAACAATTATGTTGGTTCTGATATGAGTTTTAAACCACTTTATTGAGTTGTGTGATAAAATTTGGAAGGAAGACTACGGATTTTTAACAATTAATCTAACTTTGAAGCCTAAAAATGGTAAATATTTGAATAAATTTTCCAATATAAACGTGTGATAATCTAGTTGTTTTCATGTTTTTAGGTTCACGTTTACGTTTCGTGTTCTCGTTTTTACGTTCCACGTTCACGTTTTACGTTTCACGTTCACGTTTTACGTTCCACGTTTCGTGTTCTCGTTTCGTGTTCACGTTTCCACGTTCCACGTTCACGTTTTACGTTCCGTGTTCACGTTTCGTGTTCTCGTTTTCACGTTTCGTGTTCACGTTTTACGTTCCACGTTCACGTTTCAAAATTTTTCCTAAATAAATGGCGAACGTAACTTCTGAAGAGGCGAAAAAACTTGATCAAATCGAAAAGAAATTAATCAAAGAATTTAAAGAACAGATTCGAATTGATGAAAAAGAACAAGAATTTATTCAAAAAATTAATCAACCTGTAACTTCTGCAATTAAAAATGTTGAAGGTAAAATTGAAAACGTTTTAAGCGATAATCAAAATTTGATGAATTTGGTTCCAGTTGTACGACAATTTGCTGATATTTCGATACCAGAATCTGAGTTTGAATTGCCAAAATTACCATCGTCAACACCATTTAGACCTAGAATCATTGAAGAATCTACAATAGTTGAACCAATAAGTCCTGGAACAACGGATATAATAATTGGTGAAATTGGTAAAAAATTTCTTCCTAGAGCAAAGGATGATAAATTTGGTTTGTATTGGGATAAAAAAAAGAAAAGTTTTATGATTGGAAATTTACCCGTTAATTTTGAACATAATGATATAATTATTGAAGATAAAACATATAAAGGAACTCAGGGTTTATGGAGATTATTAACAGACAGTGATGTCCCAAAAGACAATTTATATTCTGAAGAAGATTTGCAAAAGTATACAGAAATTTTATGGGAATCTGACTCAATTTACAAAAATAATGATCCATCTACTAAGAAGCCTAAGTCAAGTAGAGGTAAAAAATATATGAAAATTAATTAAACCAATTTGGGAAAAACGAATCGAAGGATCAGGTGTAAGAAAATACAGTGATAATAAGATTGAGTACAGATATATCAACGATTTGACAAAACTCGATGGAATTATTAATTATATTTATGCTCAAGAAAAGGCTGGAAACAACAATTTTTTGAACGAAAAGAAAGCGATTAAGGATTTTATTTCGAACAAACTTGATGAAATGATTGAAAAACCTGATGGAATTAAATATTTAAAACGAGTTTTGCCGGCAATAAGTTCATCTATGATTGAAGGTAGCGGACTTTTGAATGATTTTATCAACAATTTACCTTTTGAATTACACGTACCAGGCTATGAATATCTGGGACCTGGCACAAAACTCGAAAAAAGACTAAAAAGAGGAGATCCTGGTATAAATAAATTAGATCAAGCTGCTATGGAACACGATATTTTTTATGCAAAACATAGAGACACAAATTCCAGACATATCGCAGATAAAGTTTTGCAAGATAAGGCAATGGATAGATTTTTATCAAAAGATGCTAGTTTAGGTGAAAGATTTGTTGCACTTCCAACAGCTGGAGCAATGTTTTTGAAGAGAAAACTAGGAATGGGAATCGAAGAGAACTTGAAATTTTAACTATATAAATGGAGGTGAATGTAAATTTCAGCAAAAATCAGAAAGAAAAAATAAAATCCGCTTTTAATAAGAAAATACCCGTTAGTATTCAATTTAAAATAGATCAACTAAAAAATGGCGAAGATAAGATATTTTTAACAAATAGACAATACAATAAACTCGAAAAACATAAGAAAAACAATAACGGAACCAGAATAGAATTTTCTTATAATCAGTTGAAAGAACTTAAAAATGGTGGACTTTTGAAAGATTTATTAGATTTTGGAGAAAATATTCCAGTTGTTAAAAATGTTGTTCCTTATGTTCGTAAAGCTGCTCCAATCGTTAAAAAAGGATGTGATTCCTATTGTTCGAAACATTTTAAATTGGTTAGATAAAGAGTTGGAAGATGTTACAGGATCTGGATTAGATGAAAAAACTTTGAATTACGTGAAATCAAACATTGAAAAAAAAAATTTAAACCTTTAACATTCGGGGAATTGGAAGAAATCTGCAAAAATATTAAACATTTTAGAGGAATCTTCATGAGAGATACATTACCTGAAAAAGTTAAGAAATTTGAATGTGGAATTGTGAATTTAGACTCGATTATGGGAAGTGGAACGCATTGGGTTTGTTATTATAAAAATGATAAGAATGCCTGTTATTTTGATTCGTATGGAAGAATTGAGGACAAACCACCTATAGAATTGATTAAATATTTGAAAAAATCAAGCGTCTACTACAATGATTCTCAGATTCAAGACTATAAAGATCCCCCAATTTGTGGTCATTTATGTGTTTTTGTTTTGAATGAACTGAGTACTGGTAAAGATTTTAAAGAAGTTGTTAACAAATTATTACTTAATAAATATGGATTCACAAAATATTTTTGACGTATTTGGAACACAAATTATTCAAAATGTAGATAATAGTTTGAATTTTGATAGTTTGAGAAATGAGTTTGATAACAAGTTAGAAAATTTATTACAAAACCTTCCAGATTCAGATATGTTTGCTGTCGAGATTGAAGATTTTAAAGCAGAATATGATAACAAACTTGCAAATTTCATGAGTTCAAATGAAGTTGCTGATAAAATAAAAACATTGGAAAAAGAAGTTGATGATGGTGTAAAAAAATTATTTACCAATTTAATGTCTCATATCGAAAAAGCTGATAAAATTACTGAAGCGATCAAAGTTGAAAAGAATTATGTTAGTTTGGCTAATAAAAAAAGAATTGTCGGTGTTCGACCTGGTATTGACAAACATGATGTTGTTGTTAAAGAACAAATTTTAAAACCTCTAAAATTATCAGAAAACATCGATATTGTTGATTTACATGATCCGAATGTTAAAAATGCCTTAGATTTTAAAGGAAAAAGAATTAGCGGTGTTAGTAAAGGAATTAATCCATTTGATGTTGTTGTAATGATTCAATTAGAAGATCCTATTAAAATGTTTAATGAACTAAAACAAAATTATGAGAATCATAAACAGCATGTTAAAGATTTTACAACAGAAGTCTATGAAAAACTTGATGAAAGAAGTAAAAGATCAGTAGACGATGTTGGTGAATTACTTGATAAAGTAAATAAACTAGAAGAAAACTTTAATACATATAAAAATAATGTTAATGAATTAGTTGGTGAAGTAATTAACAAAATTCTGGAAAATTTTGATACACGTTTCAATGAGAAAATAAACTTTTTTGAAAATTTTGGTACACGTTTCAATGAGAAAGTAACACATAATAATGAATTACTTAAAAGAATAGATGATCAATACTCTTTATATCTCGATAAAGTAAATAAACTAGAAGAAAACTTTAATAAATTTAAAGAAGATGTCGATAAAACTTTTGAAAACATCGACAACAGATTTAATGGAGTAGGCGGCTATGATGACTAATTTTCCTTATATAAATGGCGCTCATATACTGTGTGAGGTGCAAAGAGAAAACTGCCACAAACGATATAAAATACTATGCGAACATTAACGGAGTTAAGAGAATTTCTGGAAAATGTGCTGAATGTAACGCTAAAAAGAGCCAATTTATAAAAACTTGAAATTTTTCCCTAATAAATAGAGATGGCGGGACATTACAGTGCTTTCGATCTTTTTATAATGCAACACGAAAGAGATTTGAAAAAGGAACATTGGGACGATATTTCTCAAAAATATGAACTATCCGAAGATATGATGCGATTATACGTAAACAAATTGAATTGGTATAACATTGCCAAATATCAAACTTTATCATCAGAGTTCATTCAAGAAAATATACATTATCAATTAAAAGATCATATGTCTGTTCTTTGTCTCTATCAACACTTGAGTATAAAGTTTTTGGATGAAAATAAAGATACAGTTGATTGGAACAATATTATAGATAGCGGTTACTATCCTGTGCAAATTTTATTGAAATATGTGACCGAGATCGCAAAATTTAAGGAAGAGAATCCTGAATATGACGAAGTAGATCATTAAAAATGACTCTAATCTTTTTAATTATTTTACTAAAATTTATATCTTTTCTTATAAAAACGTACACTAGATCGATGAAAAAATGATATCTTTCTTATACATGATGTTTAAAATTTTGTCTTATTAAATGGCGGACTACAGAAAATATGCTAGTGATATTGAAAGGGCGGAGTTTAAAAATTTCTATCCAATTAGTAAACAACATTTGAATGAACCGAATAAAAGAACTGAGTTTAATATTGATTTTGGAGATAACTTTTGCTTGTCTAACTTCCAGTTTTATATTTCTGGAACTTTAACAAAACAAGATGGTCAAGCATATCTTGGAACTGATAATGTTAGATTAATCGATAATTTTATACCGTTTTTATTTTCTAAGATTTAAGTAAGAAAACACAATAAATTGATAGAAGAAGTCGAAAACTGTGGTCAATTAAGCACTATTAAAGGAACTATTTCGTATTCAAAAAGTGATGTTATTTCTCAAACTTCTAATGGCTTTGAATCAGATTTTAAATTTGGTGTTTTTGAAGCAGCTGGAAATTTATCTCATTTTGGATTAGGATTTTTTGAAAATGTTACTATTCCGATCTATAAAGGAGGATTTTATCTAAGTTTTATAAGAGCAGAAGACGATGATGCGATATTAAAAACAAAAACTGGAAATGATATGCCAGTTGATGGCAAAATTACAATTACAGATTTTTTTATTAGAGTTCCAATGATTGATTATAAAACCACGAGTAAAATTAGGTTGATTGATGAAATTACAAAAAGTCAAAACATTATGTTTAATTTTCTAGATTGGCAATGTATTGAGCAAAAAGGTATTTCCGGAACAACTTATTCGTTCGATATCACAAATATTTATAGAAACATCTTCAATCCCAAGTTCATTATTATAGGTTTTCAAACAGATAGACAGAATAATCAAGAAAAAAATCCTTCAAAGTTTGATAGTTTGAATGTAAAAAATATCAGAGTAAAATTGAACGGTTCTTATTATCCAGATGAATTACAAAACTTAAACATTTCAGGAGGTCTTTTCAGAATCATGTATCAGATGTATCAAGATTTTAAGAAAGTTTACTGTAATAATAAGGAAATGTATTACAATCCTAAAGAATTTTTAGCGAATAGACCTATTTATGTCATTGATACAACAAAGAGTTTGACAAATATTTCTGGTTCAAAGAACGATATAATTATCAATATGGATTTTCAGAGTGCGGTTACCAATGCGGTTTGTTATGTTGTCGTTGTCTCTGATAAATTGCTTGAATATGATGTAATCAGGAGTAATATAAGGGAGATACAATGAGAAAAACTCGGCCATACTTCCTACAATCAAATCTGTTTTAAAGTAATGGCCAAGTGATCCCAATTGAACCTAAAGAATTTTGAAACAAGATAATTTTGAAATAAGATAATTTTGAAACAAGATAATTACAGATTGTAATAACTTTTAGTTGGTATATATTCGTAGTTAAAATATGCCTTAAGTTTGGTATCGCTTAAATTTTTATTAAAAATATCTAATTCTATGTTACTTAAACTACTTACATCTATTTTATTTTTACGGGCTAATTTTATCCTGTTATATGTATATAAAGAATCTAAAGATATGATATTTTTTATCTTGAATCTAGTAATAATATGTTTTTGAATGTTAGAAAGGTTTGAAATATTTTTGTTACCCCAAATGGTTATTGCATAATTTAGAAAAGACATGACAAATGCTGAAAATACTGACTTTTTGAAGTTTTCTTCTTTACATACATATAACGGTTTCAAAGCTTTTTTAATTTGTTTTTCTATATGGTTAATATGTTGATTAAAATTTAAGTCTAAGTCTATGATACAGCCTAAGTACTTATAACATTCTACCTTTTTTATTGGTAATTGGTCATTAGTTCTGGAGAAATCTATATATTCTGTTTTTTGAAAGTTTAAAGTTAATTTATTTTTTTGTAGCCAATTATTAATTTTCGTCAGGTCCTCGTTTGTTTTTTTATATAAATCGTTACCTTTAACTATTAAGGCTGTGTCATCGGCAAAGAGTACTAATTCGCCATGTAAATTAAGGGTTGTTATACTATTGATATATATTATAAACAAAAGAGGACCAAGACAACTTCCTTGAGGAACTCCACAGGTGATTTTTTCTAAATTTGAAATTTTGTTGCCAATTTTTGTATTACAGAACCTGTTATCAAGATAACTAGCAAATAAATCTAAACATTTACCTCTAATTCCTAAATGTTCTAATTTGTATAGTAATATCTTAAAATCTACAGTGTCAAAGGCTTTCTTAAGGTCTAGAAATGAGATTAGTGTATTTTGATCAATACTGTTAACAACTAAATTGATTGCTTCCTCTGTATTTTTGTTAACTCTAAAGCCAAATTGTTTTCTTGATAACAGGTTGTATTTTTCCAAAAAGCTATATAATCTCTCATACAAACATTTCTCAAATATCTTGCCAATTATTGGTAGTAGACTGATTGGTCGAAAATTGGATGGATCTGATAAAATTCCTTCACTTTTGTAGATTGGGCTGATTGTTGCTATTTTTAATCTATCGGGAAAAATGCCAGTTTGAATACTTAAGTTAAAAATGTATGCTAGTGGTTCACTTATTATGTATACAAGATTTTTGATTAGTTTGATTGGAATTTTATCTGATCCACTTGCTTTATCATTCTTTAAAAGTTTAATTTTGGTCTCAATTTCTAGTTTGGTAATTTCAGAGAGATATATAGAGTTCGGATTTGATTTCATTTTTTTCGTTTTCTAGATCTGGAATCTTTGAAGCCAATTCTGAACCAATGTTTGCAAAGAATTTGTTCATTGTATTTAAATCACCTGTGTATCTACAAGGTTTTTTGGATTTATTTAAGAATTTGTTTATAATATTCCATTTGGTTTTTGAATCAGATGACATTTCAATCAGTTCTTTATAATAGTTTTCTTTTAAAATATTGCTATAATGTTTAATTTTCGATTTATAAAATTTTGCTTGTTCAAATTTCTTTTGTCTATACAGTTTATTTCTAACTTTAACGGCGGTTTGAATGCCAATTGTAAGCCAATTTTTGTCATCTGAATGAATTTTGAATTTTGGTTTGTTATTTTTTAGAAAGGTTTTTGAAATTAGTTCATGAAGGTGTTGATAAGCGCTATTTACATTATTAAATCTATAGATTAAGCTTAATTTCTTTAAGAACTCATCTGTGATCTTCATTCTTCGTGAGGGTTGCGATGACGTGGTTGGAGGGTGCAGAAAGGGGTCGAGTGATGAAACAAGGTGTTGCGGAGTGTTGAGGCAGTGTAGCCAGATGTTCAGAGTGTGAGGCTGCGGTTGATAACAAGTCCTTGACCGTCGGCTGCTTCAGGATGTTGCACAACACTGCAGATCACGTCATGGTGATAACACGTCCGCTGCTTCGAGATGTTGCACAACGCAGATCAGTGACTGTAGACCACATCATAGTGTCGCTTGAAGTAATGAAATAGGCATGATTAGAAAATGTCTTGATGAACTGAATGATTCACACTGTCTTGAAGGAAGAGATGTTATGATGGATGAGTCTTAAAGATGGTGTAACGTGGTTAAAATTGTAGAATATAAAGCACTGAACTTGTCACTACGGATTAATTTCACTAAGTCTTGTTCCAAATAGAGCTGAAGATGAAGAGAATGCGATATTAAACCAGTAAACAGTGAACTTTTAACATTCATAGAGTAAAATTTAAATATGACTGACTAGTGTGAGGTCTGGACGGGAAAGGCTGTTCTCCTGTGTGCCGCGCAGTGCTACCAACATTTCTCGCTCAACGGTAATGCCAACATATTCTAAATTCAACATTCGAGTATTATAATTTCCACAATTTATGTTGTCATACTGTCATGAAAAATTGCTTGAATACAGTTTACCATAGTTTATTTAAGTAAATTGTATTGTGAACTGTTTTTACATATTTATGGTGTATTGAACAGTATTTGTATTGATTTTTGGGCTGTCCCAAAAGTGGTCCAGAACCGCCATATTTTTATCTTGTTTTTACATATTTATGGTGTATTGAACAGTATTTGTATTGATTTTTGGGCTGTCCCAAAAGTGGTCCAGAACCGCCATATTCATATCTACTTACGTGTGTGTGTGTGTGTGTGTGTGTGTGTGTGTGTGTGTGTGTGTGTGTGTGTGTGTGTGTGTGTGTGTGTGTGTGTGAGTGTGTGTGTGTGTGTGTGTGTGTGTGTGTGTGTGTGTGTGTGTGTGTGTGTGTGTGTGTGTGTGTGTGTGTGTGGCGGTTGTAGACCACTTGGACAGTCAGAAAATCAATGTAAAATACTGTTCAATTTACTATCAATGAATCTGAGAAATCAGACGGGAAATCATGAATATAAATAATCAAATCTATAACTGTGGGCTTCTACTTTCGCTGCCTGTTGGAAACTTAGTCAAATTTTAATGAAAATCTTTATTCTACAAAGTTAATTGCAACACATTCTTTATCTTTGATTGTCTTCTTTCCAGTAATAATTAAGTGTAATTTATAATTTGTATTCGATTCTTTTAAATTTTCTTCATTTAAGTGATTTAAAAATCGATATTGCTAATTTACTTTGAATTTCTCCATTTCTGCAATGATTGTAAACCTGAATTTATCTTCTTTCCAAATTCCAAATCATATATTTCTTATTTTCTTCCAATTACATTAATTTCTTATATTCTTTAAACTTGAATTGAAATAGGTAAGGAAGGGTTGCTATGCTACTTTTCAGCTGACCAAAATTATATTAATATTATATTTTATCTAATTTCTTAAAAAAAATTGGTGAATTTTTTGTAATGTTTGTTACATTTTAGTAAAAAAATATTCAAAATTTAAGGCACAAAATTTCAGCTGACCTAAAATGACAAGGTAATTTGTTTAAATTATACACTTTTAGAAAAAATATTTAAAAATTAAAATCCTAGTTAAATTTTTATTAAATTTATTACAGCTGAAAATAAAATCTTTGTCGAAAGCAAAATGTATTGTCTAACAGAACTTTTAGAAATAAAATAAAACCAACTAACGGAAAGTTAGTTATATTATACTGATACCTTTTGGTTAGTTGATCTGATTTTTATACCGACATACTATAAGTTATCGTAAAATTTATTGAAGAATTTTGTTCCAAATTAACAAGTTGCACATATAAATAATTAATTGTATACTGATTTACAAAATTAATAGAATATGTCATGCAGCTTACGTTAGATTCCAATAAGTACATCAATTTCAGGCCATGACCGAAAACTGTTTGCGATAGAATCGAATGGGAAGCAATTACGTGGATCACCGGATTGTCGAGCAGGGTTTGTGGGATACTGTTGTTTGTGGGTTTACAATGTTTGGTCGCTTTGTCGAACGTTAGTGGATATTGTTGTTTTATTAGTGTTGTATAAATTTAAAATTTTGAAAAGATAATGAAAAAAATTACAAAATAACAGTTTGTGATGTTAAAATAACGTACATTCATTAGTTAATGATGTCAAGAGTTAAAAGATTCAGTAATTTGACGTTTAAAGAGTTCGTAGAGTCATTAGTTCATATTTTCAAGAATTCTTAGAGTCATTAGTTCATAATATCAAGAGTTTATACATTCCAAAGTTTTACGTGTCAAGAGTTCGTGATAACCTTCAGCGTATCAAATTTTTTTTGTATTAATTGCTCGTGGTTCCAATATTTCGTGGAGACTAGTAGTAGGTTTCAGGTGTAAGGGAAGTAGTTTATTACTAATCTTTTTCTAAAAGTTCGCGATGTCCGAAAGGATAAGTACACGATTATACTCTGTTTTAATTCAATATTTTCTATGTAAGGCTTTGCAATGTCTTTCCTGGTCAAGAAAAGAGTGTTATACGAGTAATATATCTTCGCTGTCAAAAATTCCAATGGTTATTTTTTGTGTACATCTTCTGTACTTCTGTATATGTAATTACAAGTATAAAACTCTGCATAAAAATTGTCTAAAAACGTTGGTTTAATATCAACATCAAACAGGAATTGACAGCTATTTTATAGACTAGCCTACCTTCGTGTGGAATTACTGAGAATAAATGTTGTTTATACTATTATAACATAATTCGTTTTCATACTGAGTGGTTTAAATACAACTGGTCGAGGAAAACTAAAATGCATAATAGTAAAAAAACGCGTTTTGTTGAATAGTGTAAATTTGTTTCTAAATATCGCTTATAAATGATGAATAAATAAATATGTCTAAATTAAATTTGATGTTTACGGACATTATATAAACATCTTCAATAGCTTTTCCTACGTTAGTTTCATAAGGGATAAAATTCATTTGAAAATAAAAACATAAAATTTTCTCTACCGACAGGACAAAAATATTGTTTATGTTATAATTTCGTGGTTATTCTGTGGTGTTTAAAACATATATGACTAATTATACCGCACCTCTGTTATTAGTGGTTAATAATATGGTAAATGCTAGTGTAAATAGCAGTCTCAATGTAATAAACATTTGTGCCACATTCATATGTCAAACCACCAACTCATTAAGAGATTCCAATGAATAAAATGAATTTAGTTGATAATCTAGGCTACAGATATTTTTTTATATTTATTTTATGATTAGATTGAACTGTAATCTGTGGATATTATAATACTTTAGTAACAATGTTTTACTTACTTTAAGAGTAAAGTAAAAATATAACATTAACGAAAATTAAGTAATTATAGAACACTATAAATGTTTCTATTAAAATTCTATTTAAAAAATGTTAAAATATGTAAGCCTTTAGAAATAAAATATATTATGATATCTCCTTTCAATACGCACTATTGCCACTACACCGTTCTTTTTTAACTGTTATATCGGTCTTCTTCTCTTTCCGCAGGATGTATCAAAAACGAATTTATCTATTTGCTAGAAACTATTCTAGAAGCTCAATATCTATATAAGGGACACTGAATTTGATTATGGCAAATGCCACTTCATGGGATTTGGCTAAGCGTTAGCGTTAGCGATTGTTATTGTTATTATTTTAAGGGGAGAAGACTGCATAATGAATAAATTTGTAAAAAATAACTCAGCCTAGCAATAACATGCTTTAATAAGTTAAGTTAGGCCTTTACATCCAACATGATTTTATAGTAACTAAATGTATAGAATTTAATATTGAAACACTTTTATGTGACCAAAAATATTATACTTTTTACTATTATTATTACTTATTATATTTATACTTAGACGAATAAGATATCTATAATGGCGTCAAACCATGGAATTTTCCTGATCGTCGGTGAAGTCTATCATTCATTAGGTAACACAAATTATTTTTTTTAACGGGGATGTAAAGATTCTTTGCGTATTAATGTCAGCAGTGCTGTCTGTTCTAAACGGGCCAGATTTCCGACGCAGCGTTAAGAGGAACGTAAACTAGAACGTGTGAAACATTAAAATTAGTTCTTTATGTTCAGCGGAGGATGTAGTTAGTTCCTATGGCAACAGAAAAATCAAAAACTAACTACCATGTGATGTATAACGTACTGAATATCTTGAAACCTTTGAAGATAAAAAATCATAGTTTATGTAAAGATGTGCGTGTTCTCTATCTTCTTTAATAATCGAGATTAAAATTTTTTAGTTTAGACGGCTGCTACTGTGGAAGGAAATGGCAAACTAATCTCCCAAACTACATTTATTAATACATAGAGAAGTTTAAGATCTGTGTGAATCAGTACATAAAAATAAATATGCAGATAAGATAAAGATCTTTATACAACTTTCAACTTAATTGGGCTCGTTTTAGTACGGCCATCGTATTCAAAAGCAGCATTATATGACAATTTATGTATAGGGCTCTGGAGGTCACATTAGGAAATGTTACATTAAAAAGTGCAACAAAAAAGAAATTTTAATAAGTCCGATTTTATTTAAAAGTTATAATTAAAATTACAAATAAAAAAGGTTTTAGCGCCAAAATTCCCATTGTACACAATGTTTTCCAGATCGTCGGTGAAGTCTATCATTCATTAGGTAACACAAATTATTTTTTTTAACGCGGATGTAAAGATTCTTTGCGTATTAATGTCAGCAGTGCTGTCTGTTCTAAAACGGGCCAGATTTCACACGCAGCGTTAAGAGGAACGTAAACTAGAACGTGTGAAACATTAAAATTAGTTCTTTATGTTCAGCGGAGGATGTAGTTAGTTCCTATGGCAACAGAAAAATCAAAAACTAACTACCATGTGATGTATAACGTACTGAATATCTTGAAACCTTTGAAGATAAAAAATCATAGTTTATGTAAAGATGTGCGTGTTCTCTATCTTCTTTAATAATCGAGATTAAAATTTTTTAGTTTAGACGGCTGCTACTGTGGAAGGAAATGGCAAACTAATCTCCCAAACTACATTTATTAATACATAGAGAAGTTTAAGATCTGTGTGAATCAGTACATAAAAATAAATATGCAGATAAGATAAAGATCTTTATACAACTTTCAACTTAATTGGGCTCGTTTTAGTACGGCCATCGTATTCAAAAGCAGCATTATATGACAATTTATGTATAGGGCTCTGGAGGTCACATTAGGAAATGTTACATTAAAAAGTGCAACAAAAAAGAAATTTTAATAAGTCCGATTTTATTTAAAAGTTATAATTAAAATTACAAATAAAAAAGGTTTTAGCGCCAAAATTCCCATTGTACACAATGTTTCAGACCCTAACTAATTCAAAACGACATTATAACCTTCATCAACTAACTCGTAAAGTGGGACAGTAAAAATAAAATACTTAGTAAGTTGCCACTTAGACTCAAGGTGAGATATAAATATTTATATTATTCCAGTATTACATTTATAAATAATTATTACTGTACAAGTACTCAGTCTGAGTAACCACTATTAAAATACCATAATCCTCTATTTAAGGCTAGATATTTATAGAAACTAACACAAAATAATATATCTCACGTCATTAGGTCATAAACGCATGATCAACTGCATTGAATGTTTTAAAGTACACCTAACTGTCATAAATTATGATAAGTGGCAATATTTATTTCCTAAAATTTAAAAAACAACAAAAAGAAAGTTCTTATAATAATTAAATTGCTATAAGAACATAAATAAAGAACATATAATAAATAGGGTCAACTTCGATTTGTCCAATGCTATTGAATTACATTTCAGTATTAGAATTCAAACAGAAATGAGGTCTCCCATCCAGCAATCTGCTGTAAGCTGTTCTCAAAGAGGCGCTGTTTAATTTGATTTGGATTCAGCGACCATTTCCCGCCTCGGCGCGCGTTGCAGGGAAACTCTGCAATCATTTTGTGCTCTCTTCAAAAGCCTGAATAAAAATTATAAAAATATAGACTATTATATGTTATTTGTATAGACAATCAAGTATTACTTACGTACGTATAGTTGGTCAGGCATTAATAATTAATATTGATATTGTGTCAGAATAAATGTACTTAGTGTTATATTTGTCTACCAGAAAAGGTACCAGTTTATATGGTCTTTAGCAAATAATTTTTGTATGAATTTTGTATAGATTTATATCTAAAGTGTACGTGTTTTAAGATCTAGCTACCTAAATAATTAAAAATAGAAATTTATTATTAAATAAGATTAGAATGAGGTGGGTTAGGATTTATAATATGTATTAGTTTAGGTTAAATTCATAAAATCACATGTTTGTTCAATATGTATCTATGTGATACTTAATGCTAAAATTTGTACGTAATATTTGTATTAAAACAAATATTTTCTAATTCAACCAGTTGATTTCAAGATTTCCTTCTCTATTTACAAGTGGGTCTGGAATTTACACTATTATAAATATAACTCGTTAAATATCAATTACAACATAGTATACAACAACTAAACGGTGAATTTAAAATTATATATAATTAGATTTTATTGTTATTTCTTACTTGGGATATGCTACCAAATTTTTATTACTCCTTTGAAGTATTTTGATTAATAATGTCCATACAATTTATAAAAAATATATCATTAATAGAGTTATTAATATTATCCTTCATAAGCTGAATATTACAATGCTTTAAAACTTATTGAATAATATTGGAAATAAAATATTGTTAGTATTCCACCCGCATTCCAATATTTTCCAACGATATAATATTCTGCTTATGCGCCATTTGTCATGATAATACGAGGTCTCTAACCCTTGCGAAATTTACACGTCAATATTGCTTACCTTTCCTGTAAAATGTAGGGAAAAATCTTCACGAAAATACACATTTTGTTTTAAGCATATACCTTGGGCCATATATTTGTTAACAAGTGAATTTTTATTTTTATGCATACCTAAAATAAAAAAGGGATCGACATATATAGGTATTTTCATACTTTTTTCACAATTTAGGACAGATATTTTAAAGGTCTGCATGTTAAAGTCTTATTTTAACGGTTTACCTTACGTATACGACTATAATGACTTATTTAGACGATATAAAGATAATTATATGAAACGTGTTTCTTCAGCATATCTTTCATTTTCCCTGATTTACTTATTGTAGTAAAACCTAATAAGTAAACATATATTATTACAAAAGCAGTGTTTTTCTAACTTAATATAAGTGTGAACACTAAGAGTCTCAATAAGAAGGCGATTGCAACTAACTACTCAACCCGCTATTTATATGTTAATCCTCTCCTACAGACGGCATTATGATTTAGCTTTAGTTTTTACAACAGACAAGGCTAAGCGTGGCAAGTATTGTTATGCTAAAAATATTAGCAGCATTTTTTACAGCGCACACATGATAGAATGAACATTATAAGTATCAATATATACTTGTCCCATACAAACATATAACCAGAAGAAAAATATATTGAAATCATTATTATAATTTTTATTTTTATTGTTAAGATGCACTGTTTTACTTAGTAATTTTTAATTTTGAACTTTAATGTAATTTGAAAACCTGAAAATATTTCCTTAGTCTTATCTTTCACATAAATATTTAACAAAATTATATTAATCTCCGTCAATGCAGTATATTTAAATCTATATGTAGGGGTTTTACGCTGTTCAATATTTCAGCTGTTCACTTTTCTCTTTATATAGTCATAGACTTCTTCGTTATATCATAATAGCAGTGTTTTTAAATATAAACGTGTTTGTAGCAGCTTCCATTAAAATCTTCAGAGCATTGTATTCCTACAAATTTTTAAATTACTGTTGTAAATAAATAT
The DNA here is from genome assembly GCF_021130785.1 of Homalodisca vitripennis. Classification (NCBI taxonomy): domain Eukaryota; kingdom Metazoa; phylum Arthropoda; class Insecta; order Hemiptera; family Cicadellidae; genus Homalodisca; species Homalodisca vitripennis. Next base: position 32,735 of record NW_025778776.1, read on the forward strand.
AATACTATTTTCCCTTTTTGTACATAGGATCGTTATAATATTAAATGGTGAGCGTAAAATAACTTTTATATTCCAATTCAATATAGTACCCTGAGAATTTATTGTCAAGTTATTACCAATCTGGGATGGAAATTTTCAATTTGTCCCTCCTCTTAATATTGTATCCTTGGATACCACTTCCGAGCCAACATACATTTTTATCGGCCAAAAAGGTGACTACAAGAATATAGAAGAAATGTAAATTCAGTAATCGCAAACCTTTAAATGTATTTCTAAACGACACAATAAAATTTGGTTTGGAAACGATTATTAAACTTCTTGATTATTTTACACATAATTAATGAATAATATTATTTTATAGGACAAATGCAAATACAAAACCAAAATATTCCATTTTTAACACAGATAATAAGCAACTAATTCCTAGAAGAAGTTGGTGAACCTGAAATAAACTAAAGTGACATGGCCACACTAGGTAACTTATATTATGCATTCGTATGAACGTGGTAGAGTCAAAATCCTCCCGTACAGAATTTTCCATCATCACGAGATTCCTATGTTCTTCCTGCTGCAAACTATAGTTGTTTAGTTAGTTCCTGTACTGTTGGTTGAAAGATTGTTTTCAGCAAATAATTAAATTCACGACTTTATTTACAATAAAGTAATACTTTTACGTCCCTTTTCTATTTTCCTAGTACACAGAGTCATTTAGTTTGCAGATCGAACCAGATATCTACTTTAAATAAATCTGTTCATATTATTGACGTAATAAAAAAGAGAACTAAGCCGAAGACTAATCCCTGAGGGACTCTAAGATTTATTCTTAGATTGTATCGGGGTAGCGTTTCCAAGAAGGACTTAATATCAACACTGTATCATACAAGATCACGCATCAATGCCGCATGATAGGCGCAGTCAAAGGTCTTGCACAGATCAAGTAACACTCACCATGTGAGCTCTATCTCCAATCAAATTCCTCTACCACGTAGTCTAAAACCTCATTTATTGCATAGATTTCTGTCATCATGACCGTGACCAAACTGGGTTCAAGAAAATATTTTACATCACTCCTTAAAATGTAATAATCTGATACCGTTAATTAAATTTTATATAATGTACATTTCATAACCTAGTCAGCCAGTATAATTTAATATTATTTTTATCCAATGTTCCGGAACTAAATTATCGGCGGAGTAACTACCTAATTGGCACGCGTATGAATATTTTCTTCTAACCCTTTGTAGCAGCCTAACTATGTGACCGATCAGACCTCGCGCGCTTTGTTCGTAAGTAAAATTTATCTTTTCGTATTATTAAATTAGCCCTTTGATGCCAAACGTATAAAAAATGAATGTAACGTAAAGTAAAGTTGTAAATAGTAAAGTAACTTACCCTTGAAGATCTTTTATTTGCTTGATTGAAATAGATATAAGTTGTGGCGTCGTCCTTCAGGCGAGCACGTTGTTGTAATAAGTAATTTGTATCATTAAATGGCTAATACCGTCGCGAATTTGTTTTAGGCGAGTTTACGTGTCCCACGTGTCTCACGGCTCACAGGGCACATATTATTTGAGTAGATAACTTACACTAGTTTCATAACTTATACTCATCTTCTAGTAACCACCGACTAGAAATAACCCTTCTTAGACTACAGCTTCAATGTCTCGTGCCAAGACGCCGACACCCGGGTTGTGAGTCTGCACATTGCGAAGGGAAGTGAAATCTTAATGTTTTATAAAGTAAAACATCGTAGGCATAATTCCATAGAACATTGGATATTTTAGGCCCACCTATCAGATATATATTTTTAGTTCTTGTATTCTAATTGGCAGCAAAGTGGCAAAACATACATTTAATTTACCATCTAAAAGTGGTGCTTGTAAGTTTCACAAATTAAATTGAACTTACGAGTAAACTTTGCTATTCGAGTATTTTTTACTACGACCTCAGAAGTCACCCCATGTGTTATCGTCAATCGGTACAATCCCTTTAGAAAAACAATTGAAAATTATTAAAGACAGGCAAATTAAGATTTTTATTCAATATTTTTCAGGCCTCAATTCAGGTGAGAAAATTAGTGGCCGTGGGCAGTGATCTTCGACGGTTACCTTGACTTGGACAGTGACATTGATCTTTAATTTTGACCGAATGGGTCATTGACCAACATTGAAGTTTATTGACCTTTGTGGGCGACAAGTGTGGGGCAGCAAGAAGCGGCCTTAAAAATAATTCCACTTAGTAGGCAATAGGGGCTTAAGTGGTTTTAGATTCTCCATGCCTTTGTGATGACGTCATGTAACCTTAGATTTCGTCAAAAAATAAATTATATCTAGACCTTTGTTTGAAGTTTGTTTTTGACTATGAAAGAAATGTAAAGGGAACAGGATTCTCCAGATATTTTCCGGTTCGTAGTTGGTCGGACGGCGAATGCAGACTTATCTTGACTTGTATTATACTGTTCAGTTTTAATAATTAACAATGTGTTTTTGTTATTAAGTAAATGTTTTAGAGTTAGGAATTTTACACACATCTAGGTTGTGTGTTTGATTTGTTCATTTTAACCTTGATAGTAATTTTTTGTGTTACGTTAGGTGTTATTCATCTGTGAAAAAGATCAGATTGAAGATCTTGAACCGTATTATTACTAATTTTTATATCACTGAACGATAACAATGTCCGGAAAAGTCGTATTTTATTTACTCCTATTTAATATAGTTATATGTTGGTTAAACATTACTAGCTTGGAGCGTCCTATTTTGCATCCAATACCTTGAGATTTTAATGTCACGTATACTGAGCGCAATAACTTTTATGTGGCCGTAAAATTACACCAAGTACAAGCTAGGTTAATATTTGTAACTATGTAGTGATATTTTACATACATCCATTAATTTTATTGCAGGTTGTTTAATTTCATATTAGGAACAGACACATGTCTTTCACTGTTTTATTGGATGAGGATAATTTATCAAACAATATAAATAAATACAATCAATGCTCTGGCATAAGCTTTAATCTCAGTTTATCACATAATATAGGTGCTTGACTTAAGTTCAGGTAAGTAAATATCTAGTAAATTCTATAATGTATTAATTTGGAAAGAAGTAATCTGTGCCATTGTGTAATTAGGCATTGATCTTCAAAATTTAAAGGTCAGTTTAATTTGTGGGGTAGAAAACTTTTACGTCAATAGTGAGAAGGGCGATATTGAATACATTTGTATTTTCAATTATAAATGGTAAATCTGTATATATAATGTCAGTAAAGACAGTCAAGAAGCTTAATAATGTCAAGTGACGCTATTTTAACTCAACTATTTTACTGTGTTATCTGAACAAAATGAATATAAAAATGTGAACGCAATTTACTCATACATTTTAAAATTACCTTAAATTATCAATGAGAACGTTTGTAATACCTGCTATAAAACAAGGGGACCACATTGGATGTTTTGATAAGAAGTTGTTTACATTGAATCGGACAGAAAAGTATTTTCACGCCTCGCTAAAAAGGCAAGAGCCGCCTTTCATCTGTTTAATGCCAACGACCTGCAGTGAAATAAGTAATTAATTTAACTCTATAGAACGATAATATCTAAAATTATTCATTTCTGGATAATACATTGATTACCTAAAAGATTTATAATAATGTATTTAGAGACGAGTTGATTTTCAGTAAGTGAAGACTGTTCCTTTGTATATATGAGTCGCTTTGTATAGCAGTGTGGTATATTGTAGACTTATAATGTAGATTTACGTATTACCATGGAAGACTTCGTTACTATACAATATATTCCCTGCGTGCGTTTATTGTAATCCCAACATTTAAAATAATAATATAAATTGATCTATTAGTAAATATAGTGCAATCTTAATTTAATTGTTATTATAATGGAAGTATAGGCATACGTAACGTTGTTTAACACTGAATGAAAGGGAGCCCTGCTGTATCCTCGTAGTGGTCTCCGTACTGTTAAATAATAGGTGCTGAATAGACTTTATAGTTGAGATAAGCCGTATATCCCTTGATATTATATGCACCGAATATATGAAACACATATGGCAGAAGATCTCAGAGGTCATAGTAATAAATACTCGAGTTCCAAAGTTTACTTAAGAAATAACTACACTTGCCAATTAGTTTATTATTCCGATAAGAATTTAGCTCCAAGAACATTGGAGTAAACTTATGCTAACCAATAGCGACTAAGGGAGTTGTTAAAAATATATACTATATAAAATTTAAATAAATAACGGTAGGAATATAGCTGCTTATATGTATGTATCATCCGAACTACTTTATAAAAAATTCTTAGAGCTTATACCTACTCCTATAGAACAAACGTGAACAAATAATTTTAAAGTAATTTACCAATAAATTTATATACAGAAAACGGCATAATTCGTACTGTTGTGTTAAAATGTTTTGTTTGGCACGTCCATGAATATCTGAACTTAACTCTCTGTTTATGAAATCCACTTTTACTTCTTTGGTTTTGATCCTTTTAAACAGGTTACAATTGTTATAATTAATGTTTTTAATAGTACTCGTATAATGTCGTAAAATTGTCTGTTAATAAAAGCTTAATTTGTTATAGTTGTACTAAAACCTATTTAGTTTAAATTGGATAATATACCTTTTAGTATAATTTAATGTGTGGCAAACTTACATATCCGAGTGTACCATTGGAAACCATTGCCGCTCAGTAATTATTCCAGCATTATTGCACTGAGTGGAAACATACTTACATACCAGAAGGCCAAAGAAACACTTTTGAAAACAGGTTAAAGATGAAAATATTTTGCCCATTCATAGGAGAGCACGGCATAAGGAAAAGGGTAATCAGAGAGATATAAATATGTGGGGGTTTTTGTAACAATGATAAAGAGCTACAAGGTAAGATGAACTGAGAGAGGAGAGTGAATGACGGAAGAGGTCGGCGCTCTTCCAAGGGTATCACACTCAGAAATCAGAAGGATGAAGTCAACTCGGCAGGCCAAGATAAAGTAGTGACTAAGTTAATATGTACAAGAGTAGAATGAGGATTGAATGTAAAGCAGGAGAGGATAGAAGGTCTAAATTAAAGGTATGGATAAATAAATACGTTTATCATTACACATATTACAAGCAAATAAATTAACAACACTCATTTCCTCCAATAAGCTGCACGTGTATAAATTCAAAATAAAAATGAAATTAGATCTTTTAAAAACTAGTTATTATTAATCTGTATACTAACTGTAATCCACAAGAAATTTACACGCATAGTAAATACAGACATTTTGTAGTTATAAAGGAAAGTGGTTTTTCTGCATTATTCAATGCAGGCTGATAATATAACACTGATTTGTTTTGAATATGCCACAAGAGAGTATGAGAGAAAATTTGGATGTCAGAAGAAAGTCAGGACGCAAAAAATCTCGTAATACGGCTTTATGGGACTGCAGTATTCTTAAATGAACATTAATTAAATACTAGAGACCAAAAAAACGCTGTAACTGCAGTAAATCAGAATACTTTTATTATAAGTTGTATAAAATAAGCTAATCTACATTGACTTGGAACAGCACTTCTTTTTATGCGTATTTCTTCCAGTCTAAAGCTGGATTATGTTAAGTTGACTAAAGAATGTCGTGCCTACTAAAATACTAAAAGAACATTAATGCTTTACTTAGAAGTAAAACAAAACCATTAAGATACGGGACAGAGTAAATCCACGAAATGCAGGCCCTGAGATGGAAGATGAACGCTTTGTTGTAACCTTGTCAGTACCACAGACGGCAGGAAACAGGACAAAGTTACTCTGAAACTCGCTACGGTAATTGTACCGTCAAGTCCTACTTTGTCTCTACACAACCACAGGTCTTAGAGTTATTGATTAGTTATGGAATTAAAGCCTAAACAAATATCAACATTTATGCTTGTTTATTGCGTTACAAAGAATGGTAATAGTAACCATAAATGGCACACAACTACCACTCCAACTAAAATGATACGACTCGCTAAAATTCAGTATATAATAGGGTCCGCTTTGTCGTATAGAGTCTTATATAGACTGGACGATAAACAGTCTAAAGGTCCAAACTGGATTAAATGTGTTAAATTAAATATAATCTAGACTAATGACACATTTAAGCCAGAATTTTCTGTGATCATCAATTTGTTTTTAAAAAAATGAATGACTCTCTGTTATAAGTACTTAAATATCGTCATCCCAGTTCCGTGCACATTTATGCTCAGTTACATGATTAGATAAATATGACTTAAATAATTTGCAATACTCATACCAATTAGGAGTAGTGATTTATGTTATCACATAAAATAAATACACAATTCACTCTGAATCAGTATTAATTCAATTAATAAATAGTGATATTTGTTGTATGTAATATTAAGAGGACACTTTATTAAAGAATCATTGGTATTTTTAAATACAAAAAATATGTATTCGAATACATTTATACAGATATATAAAGAATATTTAGTTTAAAAGTTCAATAGGACTTAGGAAATTTGCCATCTTTACACGCTACAAAATAAACAAAACTACCTTTCGTGGATTACAATATTTCGTAAGGTCTCTTCGCGAGTTGTGAAGGAAATTAGGAAATACACGAACTTATAAATTTAATTAAAAGCTGCAACTGGCGCCAATACAACGTTAGTGTTCCAATTTCACCTGTGATGGTATGACGTGTGTTTGTGCTCTTGACTTCTCGTGATGGTGCTGCTGTCTTTCGAATATAAACTTTCCTATTCTTACTTTTTTTCTTTCTTTTATCAGTGTTAGTCTATTTTCACATGCTTAAGTTTTTAAATACATTTATTTTTTAAGACCAATTGTCTTATTACCTTACCAAGAAGATAGACTTCAATCGTTGAAACATGGTTTTATAACAATTTGTTTTTTTAACATGCAATTTAAGCATGTTCAAATATCTCTAATGCGTCTTAACTGTGTTGTGTTTGTTGCTACCGGCTTGTGCAAGCATATCTCTTAAGGGGCTGTGATTCTTTATGCGTTGACGGATTGAATTTGTGAAAGTACCATTCGAATTGTAAAAATAAAATAATATAATGTATGTTATAAATGTGTAAGTCTAATTGTTTTATTAGAATTTAATAATTTTAACAAGCTCATTTTTTTACTAAACCAAATTTTCCATTTTTTTAGAATTCTCTGCTGTGGGAGGTTTTGTATCTGTACCTTTTCCAGTTCTAAAGATAATGTTTGTATTTATACAAAACAAAAATGGCACCTAGCGCTATGTGAGAAATTTCTAGACCAATTTTTATACACAATTTTTTTAATAAATGAATACTATCAGCCACAGTAGTGTGTGTGCCTTTTGTATAGTTAAATAATTTGTAAGCTATACTTTTAATACATGTATAAAGAAAGAAAACTAGTATTATTTGTACCAAAAACCATTAAACAATATAAAAATATTGTGAAAGACGCAGAATCCTCTTATATTCGATATTATTTTTAAGTTACGACTTTAAAAAACTTTATATATGTGGAGAAAATACCAATATTTCCTTTTTGATCCCTTTTTTGTGGAGATGACAGAGATACATAGTTTTACCTTTGTTGTTCAACTCACATTTAAATAGTCGCATGAATTAGGCATAAATTCTAAATCCTTCATCTATACCACATATACTACGTCCTCCTGTAGAACTGTTCAAAAAGGACACTATCGGTCGAGATAGTGTATGATCTAAGTTGATACTTGTTTACGAATTGTTTCATATTTAAATACAATATTATTACAGTGTAAACCGTATTCTCTAATGACCAAAAACAATGAACTAGATTCAGATTCGTCTAAACAAATTAATACACTATTTTAGATTTCCTTGGTGCCATTCAAATCTTACTAAACAAATGTAACAGCAAGGTCTATTAATAGACATGATAATGATATATGAATAGTTATAATATAAACATTACTCAATCAATACATTTCTATAACTAAAGATTTTAAGTGAAAATTGAATAAACAACAAAATATATTACTTAACTGTTAATTGCAGTAGAACTTAATAAAGTACCATCTTCCGCATCTTTTTAACAATAACAATGATCCGGCCACATACAGTGTAATACTGCCTAAGGTATAGTGGTGACCGCAGTTATCTTAATTGAGCCAGACAATATGGTAAATGGTCTGACCCTTGTTAATGATCTCCCAGGTGTCACCTACAACTACTTAGGCAAGTGGCCCTTTTCGGGAATTCAAGTATTTAGAGGATTAAGGTATAAATATGAAGTAAAATTAAATGTTTGCTAAATGCTAATCATAAATAGTGAAGAACTGAATAATTAACAGTATTACTTTCTTGACAATAATCTCTATGCAATACGATTAATATACTAAATCGAGAAGAAAACCATGCATAAAAATGACATTTGTGAGAAGAGATATCGTTTGTGATCATTAATTTTTTGTATTATATTATTTAAGCGAAATACATTTCGAAAATTCGGAAAAGGGACATTAAGAGACGGGTTACCGTTTAGACGTCCTATTAAACTTAGTAAGTAGCCTCTTGGAGCAAAAGAGCGCTCTCTCTTAACGGAAAACCACAACTAAAGTTTATTTATTCACCGGTCTATTTTAACTAGTGCTCCAAGGCTTGTGTGAGTAAAGGGATTCAATGCGTGAGATAGGAAATGCAAGGCGATAAACAAAATTTTGGCGAAATGAAGTAATTAAAATACAATATGTGAAAAGTAGGCTAGGTTATTTTTTATTTAACGACTTTATAATAATAATTCCTTAATCATTTTGAAACCTCCGGTACAGCCAACATAAATCAAACCATCTAGAAATCGTAAGTTTTTAATAATACTTTGCAGATTTAAAGAGTTAATCAGGTTACCTATAATTCTTGGCAGGTTAAGCTGTTTTGTTTAGTGAGCCATCCTGCAGCAAATCTGCCCTCTAAATCGAGAAGACTGCGGGTATGAATTATATTTCCCCAGTACATATCGAGCATTCGTTTCTGGTGAAGTTATTACATCTAAAAATTTCATTGCTCTCAATTCCGATGTCAAGACGGGTGAATAGAGTTTTAAAACCATTGAAATTTGATTTGAATATAATTTGTATAACCTTAATAATACTAGTATAATCATTTTTATCCATTGCAAATTTATACTAGTGTTGGGATGAGAAAGGGAGTTTAGTAAATAATAATGTGACACTAACATAACGTAACATTTTTTATTGGTCAAGTGATGTTGATAGATGTTATCAACTAAAAACAATAAACTAAAAATATTAAATTATACAGATATCTAACTAAACTAATATACATTATATTTATTATGTATCTGCACAAGTTTATGCGAAATTATAGAGTACAATTACCAAACCATAAATTATTAAATAGAACAATTTATTAACATTATTTAAGACTAAGTAAATATTGAGAGGTACTGAATATTGAACATTTATAGTATTTTTTTTCTAACTATATAATTTAATATAACAGCAATAGTAGAAAATATTTACACTCTTTCATGAAAAAGAAAAAAGTCCAAGATAGCAACCGTTCATATTCAGAGTATACTGTGCTATATTTCTTTACAACGTACGAAGTGTGTAGCAATTACGTGATTCAACGGATCCCTATGACGGATTTGTGGGGTTGATATTGTTTACGAGCTGACAATGTACTCGTATTGCTGCATGTAAAAAGGAAGTACTGTTTTTTTTGTTTTATTTTTTCCTTTTCAATTTCGGTGATTTGTATAACTAATTTGTTTAATACTATGGATGGGAAAATGATACGTATGTTCTAAACTTTTCCGAACTATTGAATTTATTAATAACGTATGCAGAAATGTAAAAAAGGTTTTATACTTACAGCGGTTAAAATATTTTAACAAGTGTTAAAATAGTATTTCTTCGAATTCGATCAAAGTTTTTTTTATTGGAGAACTAAATATCAATATAATACACCCTCCGTCCAGCAGCGTCGACAATTTCTAAAATACTTCGATTTAAATTGGTCAGTAGAATCATTGACACGAGTGACCTCAATTTAGAGTACTGCCATCAACAACGTAATCCATCAACATTCCTGACACAACAGTCTCTGTGTGGAATACCGTAATCTCTCATCTCTTTGCACAGGAATGCATTGGTCATGGGTGTTAAGTGTAACTCGACATTTCGCGAGTATTAAATTTCAGAAATTTAGCCAGGTAAATACATTGTAGAAAAAATATACTTGGAACATTTAAAATGTTAATGATATGTATCGAACATTTTGGTGATTGTATTATTACTACATATTTTACGTGTCCTTTAAAAAAACTAAAACTATCACAAGTCTCAATACGTATCATAGCTGACAAAAGGAGTTCTTATTTATAGAGAGAAACGTAAGTAATTCATAAAAATTTTTTTACAACTGAAACTGGAGCTTAATTTTTTTAAGAAAGTACAAGAGATGAGAAAAGTCATGCGAGCAGGTAAGGCTTATACCCTTAAGATACTTAAGACGGGTATAAAAGTTCTTAAAGTTATCTTAAATTATATTAATAGTAGTTCTTCTCAAGATATAGGTAAAGACAAAGGTTCCAAGTTTATTGAAATATAAGTTAAAGGTAAACATTTAAAAGTGCAATTGCAAGTGGCAAATTAATTTAATTATACTATTCTTCTTTATCTTCAATGATCTCGTAATATTCAGGAACACAATCTTGAGAAAGGCAAGTTCTGTAGCCGGTTGCTTCCATACCTCTGGTCCCTGTGTGTAAGGGGGAGGTAGCACGCGTCATACAGAGACTGAAAAAAAAATATGTGACAGAAACGATGATGAAAAACCAAGTAACGTCAAGTGTGGCTGCTGTTAAGATGGGTGACCTCTAAGCAATCCTGTCCTTGCAAAAGTCCCGCTTGCCCAGCAATTGATGGGGGTTAGTAAGTTACCTTTAAGCCGTTAGTCTTCAGGTTAAGTGTTAGTGAGGGGTTCTTAGTCTTAACCCCGCCTGGTAAAATAAGACTTCTGACTTGACATGATATGTGTAAACTTATAATGGTTCTAAAACTGTACATAATACGTGTGTATATGGTTGGCTCAATATATTAAAATATTATATTTTCTACCCCAAAGTCAAAACATACTGTATATATTAAACTATATTTCTGAGGATTACTGTGATCCAACTTATATCACTATATTCCTGTTCACGATTTGTTAAAACATTGCTTTATAAATTTTCAAATATTGAAGAAACGTTTAACATTTAAATAAGAAAGTGAAGAAAATTAGAGGCAGAAGACTTCAAGGTTCAGAAAAACCGTCCGTAGGAGAACACAATTTGAAGCCTTTCAATGCAATATGAATCCACAAAACAATATAATTTCCCTTAATGTGGAGTAAAATTTTTTGTAATAACATATCGGTAACACGTATGGTGATTTAAGGTAATTTAAAATGGAACGTATCTCTATTGGAAATCTAAATGCAATTAGTAAACATTTAAAAACAACTTTATATAAGACAAAATATACTGTTCATTTTGTAATGTTTTTTTTATAAATGAAATAATAAATTAATTTGAAAATTAAAATTTAATAACTATTTGAAAACAGCACACCTCGTATTATTGATGAAGTAGGTCCCAAAATAAACTGACATGCGAATGTGGTCTCCAGGTCTATAGCACCCATGAAAAATCAGTCCCAACGTACAGATGAAAGCAGCCATACCTCTACCTGATTCTTATATTCCAGATTATACTCGTAATTAATGTAAGTTTCTAGTGAGAGAAATTGTTTTGATGAAGTTAGTGTTCAATACATTCCACTGTCTCTAAATGGCGGCACAAATGATTAGCAACACTCTTTGTTGGGGTTGTAAATAAGAACCGGTATTGTATAAAAATTTTAATTGAAATAGTGAAACAAGTACGTCTCTTATATTGCAATTAATTAATTTTAATATTGTATTGACATAAATCTATGTACTAAAACTTGGCTAACTCCCAAAAAATGTTTTTAAAAATATAAAATTCGCATGATAAAAAATGTATAAATGAAAATGTGCATACTTTTGTGCGTCATTGCAGTATTAACGTTCTTTCATTAGATTTGTGAGTTTCTAGAGAAAATGATACGAAGCCAAATTCGTTTACTCTCCATCTCAAATTTATCTGCTTCAGTAAATACTGATCCCCTCACAATCACCCCCCCCCCACCCAAAAAAGGGAGTGTAACTCAGTTAATCAACAAGTACAAGGACAAAGTTGTCACTCATTATATTTGCCAGAGATACGTTTAATTCCTAGAAACATTCAAGTCTGATATAACTGCTACAGTAACAATGAGCTCTATAGCACAGCTGCTATCTACTTTGTCACCGTACTTTGTGTGTGTCTTCTCTATGACATCTAGAGCGTGTAATAACATCTAACTCGTACAGTCACGTGCAAGGATCTAATCACCTCTAAGTGAGATTAATCTCAACAGCAATCCAAGTATTCCGCATTGTTCTCTCAAGTACTGCTGTGATATTTCACTCGTTATGTATTGGCATAAATATGATTAAATATTTATTTATATCAATTACCTATAAGATGCAACTTTAGTTCTTAATAAATAACATTTCATACTAAACATTATTGTAATATTCTTTTATACGCTTCATTATATATATCACGGAAATCATTATAGGAGCACGTAACATAAAAGGCAAATACAAATAAAATGATATAAATTTATCAACAGTAATTCAAAACGTGCATTACCTGTTATATATTAAATTTATTTAAATAATTTAGGTGATTCCTTCATTTTTCTAAAGAAAATGTTTGCTTAAGAAGATATGCAGGCTATAATTTAGTAAAATTTTATAAGTTGTTTCCTCATTACCTTCATCGAGTTATTGTCTTGAAACATTTATAATATAACTAACTGGTCAGGACACTACCAATCGCAATCAACTCCCAGAGTAGTTCAGCAAATCGAATTACAAATAACAGTGCTGTACTACTGATGTTATACTTGATGAGACATACCAAAGTAACACCATTGCATATGTTAGAAATTACGGTAAGGTAATTCGGTAAGACATGAAATAAAGACACACCCTGTGACAAGAAATGGTTTTTACTATTTCTTGTTTCCCCATGGGCAGACGAGGAATTAGCATTAAAAACTTGGTTTGACCTACAATGCTTAGATTTGTGGGAGTGTAAAACATCACAGGGCACTCAATCAAAACACCTTCTCATATAGACTACATAAGATAGCTGATTGGTGAACAGATATATTTCTTTTGTAGATATATGTCTTATGTCGAAACGATACAAGTAGCTCATTTTGCACGTTCGTTGACGGCTTTTTTCCTTTTAGACGGACGTGGACTCTAGATTCCAGGAGTAAAGTCATAAACAGAATGTAAAATTAAGTTAAACTCTACATTCAAATTGGATATATTTTTTCTTAAGAAACATAAAATTATGCATTATAATTTTTAATACTATTTTTTTAATGCGTATATTTCATATTCCATTGATCTAGGTAGGAAAAATAATTTTATACTTAATAAGAAAGACAACTTTTTGTCAATTTAATCAAAACTATTTACCCAAAAAAAGAACTGCTTGTGAACCAGATAAATTTAAACGAGAATGTTTAATAAGGTTCAAATTATATATTATATAATTATTATAAACATGAAAAAAGTTGATATGTGGTTTTATACCTATTTATAAATAAACATTTTTCGCCTTTTGAAAACAGACTATTCACTATAGTAAATCTATAGGTAATACAATATTTCTTTCATAGTTAAGAAAACCTATAACAATGTAAATTTAATGCCTTAACATTTTATATGTAACTGAAGAGTCTGTCTAACTCCTATACATTTAAGCCTATAAGGAATACATAACTGCTGTGGATAATAAGTATTCTAGATACATTCTATAATTTTTTATAGAATGCATTTAGTTAAACATTCGTTTTCCTTACGGTACATGGGGTACCGTACTCTATTTTAAGTTTTGGTATAAGTTTAGGTGACTTTTCTATAGCATATATTTGTTTTTTTATATAAAATTTATTTTTGTAGGAAGAATTCAGTTATAAAAATTATGTTTTCTCTCTGTTAGTCGATTATAGCTCGAAAACTAAATAAAATATGGACTTAAAATGAGTATGAACTTTCAATTCTATATATGGGCCCATGACGAGACTGGTTAGAATAGTCCTATCGATATTTAGATATCTTAGGTATATGGGCTCTTAAATTAAAATAATAACTATAATTTAACTGGCTAATAATTATGATATGAAAATAACTGCTTAATTGAAATAGATTTAATACTTTAATATAAATACAAACACCACAATCTAAACATATGTCCGTAATTAATTATAGATTATTGTATTGGTTAGTTGAATATATAAACTTAAGCAATGAATTCCACAATACAAATTTATTACATAAAAATCAGCCTGTATTCTAATATTAGTTATAAATTGAACGTATACCATATTTCCGAAATATCGGGAGTATTAATTTGAACCATTCGGTAGTCGCAGCAGGTAAGAAGTATTTATCCTATATCCTAATATTAACTTTATTTTTTAATTTAAAGTTCTAACAAATTCCAACAACACTATGTGTATATAAATATAAATCTGTGTTTTAGGTTATATTATATCACTCTGAGGACTATGAATCACGTATCACACAATAAAGCAATCCTAGGCCAGTAATATTTTTCAGTGACTTGAGTATTCAGAGAAATGAATATTACAATATGAAATTAGCTAAGTTTCAGCCACAGTTTTCGTGTTTGAGAAAAGCATTAAATTTTTTGGAGACTAATATGCAAACTAATAGCACTTTCAGGTAAATTCTTGGAATACTGAATTGTTATATCATTTTTGCACGCACGACATGAAATTACGCGGTTAACGTAAAGAACATCGAGAATGCATTATTCAGACTAAAATAAAAATTGTTTCAGTGATCAACGTGACACTCTTACAGTATGTACATGATTTATCCCCACAGGGTTTGTCATCTTTATATTAATTTATGATTTAAAGAAGTTATATTTGGTAAATTAATAGAACTTAAGAAATGAGATTTATAATACACCTTATTATTAAATAAACTATTTTGCAAATCAGTTTAACAATGGATGACATTAAACATTTTTTTAAAGTATAATTTAAGAAAATGACATAATTTTTTAGATTTTCTTTGCAAATTTTTACCAAAAGCATTTCAAACCCTGGAGCTATACGCTTACAAAACGTTCACACTGTCATATTCACCTATGCCTAAATACCTAACTGTAATATTTCAATGTAATCTTACTAAGAGAGATAATAATGTTTTTTTTTTTAATTTTGTGTACTTAAAAAAGTTTTTTCAAGAGCTGTGAATTCAACACAGAAATATATTTTCTTATACAAAAATCGAGTACACAATCTTAATTAAGGCCTATAGTAGTAATGCGTTTTGAGATAAGATAATAAACTAATAGCCTTTGGATGTACATGTTAAACCCAATCTTTATACTCCGCATCATTCGAGTACTATGTAAACATAATAAAACCTCTTATTATTTAGTTTTATTATTTAATTATATATTCCACTCTTATGACTATAATACGACCCTATGCATCTATAATAAACCATTCTTAAAAAATACATTACAAGGAATCTTTTGTTTTATTTTTGTAGTATAAATTTTGGTTATTATACAGTGCATATAGACGAGATTTTTTAATATCGAGACGAGAACTGGTATTGTTGAGCAACCATCCAAAAACAATTTAAAATAAATAATGCCATTACGGTTTATGATTAGGACAGTCTTATTTGTTCTTCGAATATATTTGTTTTTAAATGAAAAGTTAATACATTATTCCTAACAATTATATTCATATCACCTTTTACTTTTATAAACAAACTATTTCAATTAATATTACATTCATTGGTAAAGACTGAAAAGTAACAAGATTTTATTTAGATTGATTTACTATGTGGAATACTATCCGTGATCGTTTAACGAAATTTGAATTGAAAGATTCTTGAGGTGTATTATTATAAACAGTATAAAAAATTAAAACTTTTTCATATACTATTTATTTATCGTTTGTGTTTTACAACTCTTATTTTTGTGATAATCGTAATACTCAAATTCACCTGGATACGAGTGAACTAACTGCCGCACAAATCACATTGTTTGTATCCCCGAACAGAATCCAATTCCGATCAAAGTCCCTTATTCAGGTTTATCTGATTGACTGAGTCGTAAACAACAAGATCGCGTTCTAAATGACTAACATATAACACGGATATACGGTCACCTTCATCGTGGACTGTATTTTCATACAAAAGAAATATGTTATACAGGTATTTTATTAGATTAAATCATTTAATATTTTAATTTGAAAACTAAATTTTTATGTAATTAAAAATACTAAGTAGTCAGTGTAATGTAACTTGTTTATCTTGAGTATTATACTGGAAAAATGATTAGTTTCTTACGTAAAGTTATTAATTTAATTTTTTTAATAAGCTAAAAGCGTACTTACTGGAGTACTAATATATTAAGTTTTAATAGCTTATTGTTCAGATGTTAGTTTGTAAGCATAAGCTATTATAATTTCACAAGATTCGTAAACATTGTACTCAATAACCATTACAAATTATTATATAATGGGATGTTACTCTAGAATATATAGGGGTTAAATATTCATCGCACTCTGAAAAAAATGTTGATTTCTTACTGAGTTATCGTTTTGAATGTGTGTTAATTACTACATCTTAACAATAACTGAATGTTCATATCTTAGTCAAGAATAGTATTATGTATTAAAAAAAAAGAAGACACGAATTTTCATTTCTAATTTTTTTCTAACTACGCGTATTCAGTGACTGATGCTACCAGAATAAAACACACAATATGGGAAAAATTTTATACAGCACTGAAAGTATTATCTTATCTCCAGTTTAGAATAAAATTACAAAACCCTTGATATTATAGTTACCAGATTTCATTTTTTACCTATTTTCAGTTATGTCTCCATTTTTTATAATCACTACATTGCAACTTTTATAAAGAGTGAAAAGGTAACTGTATAACTTTTACATCTAATAAATAAATAAAAATCGCAAAATGTGTTGCTAAGCGTTAGTCTTAAGAACGGCTGCGGACCGATTTGGCAATTTTTGTATAATATTTATTGTAATCCGTGGTATGTTTATATGAAACGTGTTGCTAAATAATTGCATAAGTGTTCATAATTTTAAAATTGGGTTTGGTACGTTTGAAATCTTGAAATGTTTCGTGCTCTTACATTAAAAAAACCTTCAGAAAATCGTGCGAAGCCGCGGGTAACAGCTAGTAATTAATACTTACTGGCTAATTAATACTGAAGTTAGAACTGAGCAGTGAAGTCAGTCATTGTTACAGGACTCCCTTTTGCCTCATTACGTCACATGATGTATGACCTTGCGTGTCAACGCCACAAGATCCTGCACAAGACAGAGGCTCTATTATTGCGCTCTCACACAATAGTTTGTGTCGGTCAATGGTAAGGGCCATGGTCCCAAAAAATAGGACATTGTACTACAACGTCGCGTGTAGTTAACTACTGTTAATTGTGAATTTATATTGGTTTTGAGTTTTATTTTTTCTCTTAAAAAAGTGTTTTACAAAAGACCTCCTACGGGGCTGGTCATGAATAATATTTTATTTGTCTTCTTGTATTCTTGTCTACTGAGCATTAATTACCTAATCACATTGTACTCTCGCATCACAATAATCTCATTGTGTTGATTACAGTGTATACAGAGTGCAACAAAAAGGTTGGCCTGGCAACGCATATTCAAGTTCTATGTGTGATTGTAAGCAAAGAATGAAAAATAACCATTTTCAAATTTTTACTGTGTTTAATATAAATTATTATCTCAAAAACCTTTAAAGCTATGAAAACCTAATTTGGCACATGGGTTTGAATATGTAGGAATAAAATAAAAAATTATTTTGTTCTTTTATTTTATACTGACAAAATAGTGTCTATCAAAAATCGAAAACAAGTCTATTAACAAATACCAGTACACACACACACACACACACACACACACACACACACACACACACACACACACACACACACACACACACACATATATATATATATTTATTTATTTATTTATATATATATACCGAGCAATAAAAACAAAATGGTAGTAACAGATAAAAAAAATATTATTTTTCTCTACCTTATTAACCATAAAGAAGAACGTTAAATGGTTTGACGACCTTAAGTAACATAGAGACAAAGAGCTATGCCACTACTGGTAAAACACACAATCGTACTTACTTGAATTGTTAGTCAGGCACACTTCATTCTCAACACTCAGGGCAGTTAACGACGTGTAGCCGCTCTCAAATTACCATACATATGACCATCGTTACATTACCTCACTGCTGACACTGACTAATGGTATGTTCGTTATTTAGGAGTGTCCTTTCTTACAGCCTCTCGCCTAACCATCATGAACTTTGAACATAAAGTTAAAATGTAACAATTCACTATATACAAATCAAAAATCAAAAATATAACGAGTAACAAGGAATATTATAATTCAAAATACAATGGAGACGTAAAATACTATAGAAGTTTGCAAATCATAATTGTGTTTAAAGCTATTAGGTCCTATATATTTCAAAAAAATTATTTTTATATGCTTATTATTTACAAAAATATTGATACATAACTTCAGAAATAATAATGAAATATAGCATACTTAGAAAAAAATGTAACATTTCATTTCCAGTTGTCGGGGTAAACGTGACAATAATTTTACAAAATATTTGTGCACTTTTATTTAGAATCCTAGAATTATTAAACATTGAACTAGTGGAGCAATATGAAGAGCAAGGTACAAGTTAGCTACCGCGTGTCGCTTACCAGGTTTCACTGAGGAAGCGATATTCCTAATCTTTGGTTTTTTTCATTAAGTTTTACATTAAATTTGCATGAACTTAGACACCTTTTTTTACCTAAAAGGAAAATTTAAAATGTTCGCCCATAAGGTTCAAATTTAATGAAACATTTAAAGTTTTTATATCACTTTTTCATGATTCCAGAGTTGTCAATTTCTTGAAAAAACAAACGGTTTGCTTCTTTCTCGTTTCGTCAATTGTAAATGATGATTGAAATATCACCTTCTACAGAGAGGTACTTGAGTTTACAGAGATCCATTACGCCATGCTTCAGTTTGTACTCAGTATACCTTTTTACTGACTGTTATTGATGTATCATTCTAAATTTCTAGCCACAAAGTCTAGTCGTTAGTTAAACCTTTTTATAGATTATTTTTGGTAAATCAAGCCACAAAATGTGAATAATATCACAAATTTATTAGTTCGGTAATTTGTATTCATTTTCTATTCTCCATTTCACGAGCAACCAAAAATTGCACGGCCACCATCAATTTTTTACCGGTGCGAAGAATAATCAGGCTGCGTTCTTATAACTTATAAATTCAATCTTATCTCCTGGACGATTCTGACCCATTAGACTCTACATTTATAAAAACATAATAACATTTCGATTGTGATATCAAACATATCCTCAAAACTATAAAGTATAAACTTTACTTGAAATATTATGTGAAATCATTTCCTTGTTGACACGCCAGGTCTATTTCCTATCAATATTACGGGGTGACAGATGCATAGGCGGGAACATTTCCTGTCACAGGATATTGCTACGTCTCCTCAAATCTTGTTGTTTCTCGACTTATAACTGCCTATTGGTTCTTGTGTAATTATACAGGTATTTACTTAGATCTTTCTGCTATATTAAGAGTAAAATATTCTTAACAAATAGATAAATGATTGCCTGTAAAATAAAGGCGTATTTTCGTACACACGAAATTGCTATATTGTTAAAACTTGAAAATAATCGAATGAAAATATTCGTCTTAATAATATTTAGAAAAACTCGCATTTTATATTAAACTGTCTGATGATATACGACGATGAGGAAAAGAGCAGTATTAATATCAATGTATGTTCCCGATGTTCCCGTGAGATTGTGTCAGGATAGCTTAAAAGGTGGATGACAGGTGAGTTGAATAAAATAAATGTATAGGGGAAAATATTTCATATCTCAGGTCATCGCCTAATCCAACAATGTATTTTCCCACAGAATTAAACCAGTGGCTTGGTACAGTGCAATATTAAAGGTTAGTCAATTTCTATAAAAATACAATTAAAATATTATTTATTAATATTAGGTGAACTTTTTACTCATATTTCTTTTAACCTATAACTTAATTTATGCTTATTCATTTATAATAATATGGTACATTAGAGTATATGCAGAAATTCAAGATATAATATTGTATTTTCTTCCTTATGATTTACTTCTTTGACTATTCTAGACTATTCAGGTGCAAACAATGTTGCGTAGCAACCCGATCGATTGTAAAATACATTTACGAATATGTCAAGTATAAATATACCAAATATTCAAAATCATTTCGGAGTATCTACATTTTCCAGACTGAATGGTTAAGAGTTTCTTCAACCGGCCTAGCTACATATACTTCCAACACAATAATTTTTATAACAATAAGACTTATTTATAAATAGCAGTGTCAAGCATCCTCACAGTACTGATCTGAAAACAGATTCTTCATAATCCAATGTTTTAAATCTTTATGTCGTTTGAGATACTATGAATATTGCCCTGCCATCATGTTGCATAATTCTATAATAGAATACGCCTTCTCCTGATAATTCCTTGCAATGTAGCTTCATCAAGATTTGGTCGATTTCGTTCCCTTTTATTTCTGTATTTAGAATTATGAGTTCGATGATAGTGCATGTCATTTCGTAATTGGCTGAGCTTTAGCGAATAATTCATTTTGGTAATCATAATGGCAACGCGCAAAAATCACAGTAAATTAATTTGTAAACAAACTCTATACACCAATAACATATTCAAACTTGTAATATATTAAGACATTTAGCCATACTATACCAACACATTGAACATCATATTACAGCAACTTTAAATAAACAATTTTATTAATTAAATACTTACATAAAAACCAATTTAATGAAAAACATTTAAACGTTTAAATTTTATATGAAAAATTAATATTTGTCGTGAAAATTCAGTAATGCGATAATTAATCCTATATTACAACACCACAGGACAGCTAGAGAATAAAATGTGTTATTGTTTTAAGTTATCACAAGCAACCCAAACGTAGCCTGTTACGACAAGTGTAGCGTCTGCTACTTTTCCTTTTACGGCTGATGATCGGGCCGGCAGCCCTACCGAGGCTTCATCCTAACCTTACCTACAGGTGAGCGTGTCGTCTTCCAATTATAGCCAATAACATCATTTCTGAATGATTTTATTCCTTCCACAGCTTATTAGTTGTTTTGATAATTAGAACCTCAGTAATCTAGTTTCTACATAATAAGGTCAACTTTCCCCCGCTTTACGTCGAGACTTTGTAGGGTGGACATGAGCTGCACAATTGAGTGGACAGAGTAGATATTTTCAAAGCTGGCTGCCTCCCTCCCTCTACGCCCCGGGACGGTACACAGCTTCTAGTACCGCCCCTCACCTTCCTAAACGGTGCACATATGTCTTAAATTAGTTATTTAAGGTCCAGTATCTTTACAATTTTGTGATCCTAACATTTAACGTCGTACACAAGGTGTGAAACGCTCATACCTTGTATTATTAGGTATTAAAATCGTAAAAAGATAAAATTGAAAAACATTACGTGTGCAACAATTTGTATTTCCATTGTGTATACTTGAAATTCTGATTAATTTAGTTTTGATTCGATTAGAAGAGAGGATTAGATTTACGAGACTGCACAAGGTACATGATATTACACGCTCTAGATATCACAGACAAGACATACACAAAGGATGATGACAAAGTAGATAGCTGCTATAAAGCTCATTGTTACTGTAGCAATTATGTATATTAGTCTTGTTTCTGTTAATGAAACATATACTAAACAGCCACTGTATCGAGAAATATTTGACAGACGTTTTCTGTATTTTTAATACCTAGTAATTTATTTTTGTTCTACGTTTTCAGTTGCCCTTTGTGTACTTCCTCGCATGTACTTAAGTCTTCAGGCCGCAGTACAATAGGAAACAGTTTAAAACCCTTAACAGAAATTAAATAATAAAAGTTTTAAAAGTTGTTAGGTGCTCATACGTAATTGCACACATAAACACACACACACACTTCTTTGTAAGCATCAGGTGTTACCATAGGACCCGAATATTTTGATCTAATTTGGCTGTGTGCAAACATGTACATATGACACTTATTTGTAAATTTTATTGCTTTATGTATTACTTTTTTCCCGTGAGTTTGATTAATTAGATATAGTTAATTTCCTAATTTTATTTCGCTTAATAAATACATGCGTATATATATATATATATATATATATATATATATATATATATATACAACTTTTTTCTCAACTAGGCCTATTTCAAAATCTTAAAGAGGAGGTCTGGTGACAGGCTATAAATATTCATTTTTTGTTAATCTTATAGTTAGAAGTAATGAACAGGTCTCGTATATGTCTATTTATATGTATATATATATACATATATAAATAATATATAATTCAATGTTTATTGATTTTAAATAAACATTGAATTACAAAAAGTACTTGCTCCGCCGTTACTCGAACCCGGATCTCTCACTTTCCGGGTGAATGTGCTACCATTACCCCACTGAGAATATACTTGTTCTGATTCAATTATGTTGTATTTGGCCGTATCTGTCACATATGCGTTTGAACAACCAAACTAACATATGATCGGAAGACCAAATACTTGTCAAATGATTCTTTTTACTTTCATCAAATTTTCAATTGCTCAATTCATCAAAGTGGCAATAGCCTAATTTAATTTAATTACAAGAAGCATTCAATCACAAAAAGTAATTGCTCCACCGGGACTCGAACCCGGATCTCTCTCTTGCTATATATATATATATATATATATATATATATATATATATATATATATATATATATCTAGCCATTTAATATATATATATGCTAATTTGGCTTCCATAACATAAATATTTCTCGAGATATCTGTTTTACCAAAACATGGCGGCTAGCGGTTAAAAGACACATTTCTCGATATATACATATAACAAATTCTTAGCTTGAAATTATGACTGCTATCTGCCACAGAAGTGTGTGACACCCTTTGGTCATTTTGTGAACATCCTGTCAGTCTGTACGTACATACAAATTAAAGGGCTACAAAAACTTCATTAGCTGATAGTAGTTAGGATTTCGATCCTAGTTCTAAACATAGGTTATAGCCCCAAAAATATATTTATGGAATTACTAAAGCTACATACACAGAAACTTTCTTGAACGTTAGGAAAAATTAGAGAATATCTCTAATAATAATAAATGATTGACTATATGAAAGAAGTAATGCCTTGCCAACATCCATAAAGGATGTAAAAGCCAAATTATATGTTCCTCTTACTCCCAGAATTCTGTTAATCCCTTCCTAGATTAAGGAGGTAATGTACCTACCTCCTTTAGTTTTATAAAAATAATTTAAAAAAGTCTTTTTAGATAAAGGAGGTAAGAACAAAAATAATATTTTTTAAATTATAAACTACAATTATTATAATATTTGGTCGAATAGAAACTTTATACACTAGTTGAGAATATTAAACCACCTGGTTCAAATATCAATTAGAGAAAAAGATACAGTTATAAAACCATAAAAACAAATTACTCAAACAATTATATTTATTACTTAACCCCTTCATAAACTCACCCCTCCCCTGCATTAGTCTTGTTTTAATATTAACAGAGCACTGTTATATAAATTTTACAAGATAGTAACTAATATAGAATTGTTATTACAATTACAGCACAACTTTTTCAAAGAATCAATTAACTAACTAACAATAATGTCAAACGTAAAGTGTACTTGCACACGCTAGGATTAAAAATCATTTTTGTCAAGTAAGAGCCATCACCTGTTTTGAATTTATCCGTAAATATAGAAATTGAAAATAGTTTATTACAAATACATAAATATGTTTTAGCTCTGTCAAATTCTTATAAGTGAATATATTTTTATGGTACATAATGTATTTTATTGGAAATCAAATATAATGCTTTCACATGATATTGATATATTGAAGCTAGAAGAGCCCTAAGCACGTGTTGAGACGTAGCTGGACTGTCTTCCATCAATAACCCGGGTTCAACTGCTGATCTCTCTCTATTGATTACTTTTTGACAGACGATAACAGTTGTAAAAACAAAACTGTAGCTGATTAATTTTATAAATACAATAGATTTCCCTTGGAAGAACATGATTAGTGAAATTCGATTCCTCTTTCATGTTTAGATATGTTTAATGAACTAAACAGGAGTTTTTGTATATTTGACAATTTTAAGTGATACATGGTAAGTGATAATAACACTACATTTTAAGATCTCCAATCTAATATGTTGTTCAGATATAAATTTGGTATGGTTGTCATCCACCTGAGGATGGTATAGTATTAAAGCCTTTGAAACGTATTCATAAGGATTTGTTTTATCACTGAACAAAGGACAGTCCCCTTTTCATACAGTCCTTCTATCGTTTTCTCAAGTATTTATAATAAAGTAAAATTTTTCGTATTTAAGTGTTTGATTGAAATTACAAAAATAAAAAATTTTAAATTTTTTGCACATGCTTACATAATACGTTTTTAAAAGGATGTAAGTTATTAAAAGTTTTACACCCAACTAATGAAACGTTACAATCGTCATGATTACGTTTATCCTTGTAGTGATTACAGTTTAGCCTTATAAATAATTAAAAAAAAGAATAAATAATAGTAAATAGCATAAATACTGGGTGCTTAAGAGCTTGTATACATATTTGCATCAAACTATACATGATAAGCTAAAGCATTTGAAGTGTTTATTGAATGAGTAAAATTAAACATGATAAAAATATTACGTTAATATTCTGGTTCGTAATAAGTGATGGAGTCAAAGTTTATGGTTAATGGGAATATCTTGCAATTGCCATACTGTATCTATCTATGTAAGCTTTTCAGGAGGAATATATCTAAAAAAAACTCTGTCACAAAAAACCAAAAGATAAAAGATCCGAAGCGTTTTATAATTTGTAACCGGTAACATAGCTTTTTCGCGCCAACATTTCTTATTTATATTATAAGACATAATCGAAATTTCAAGGATCTTTCAACTAAAGAGGTAAAATTTTAAAAGAACATGTTAAATTTCACCTTTAATTATGTATATATTATGTGTCAAAATTGTTAGAGCCAACAAAATTTAAATATGAACTGGCTGGTATGCCAAAGATACGTGTCTAAATAGTACGCCTTTGTAACAAAATTTTGCTGAATACCTCCTTTGCATGGAAATTCAAACGTTGAGTGAAATAATACGTACACCAATTTGACTAAATAATCGTGCCACATATACATTATATTGTGTCAATATAGTCGAGCGACAACAGTTGGAGCACCAGATATATCACGGTTTGTGGTCATATTATACACCACATTACAACATCATGCCAGCCTATATCTATGATAATATATGATGTGTGGAACTGAATATCATTAACATGAAATGCTACGATGGTATTGACGTATAATAAAGTATGTGGTAAAATCATTAACAGTAAACAAATGAATCTACAACTAATTTACATTTCACTAAGTCATCAAGTTTTTACATATACTCTTACGCGTACATTGTAGCTCCTTTTATGTAACACACACACACACACACACACACACACACACACACACACACACACACACACACACACACACACACACACACACACATACACACATACATATATATATATATATATATAAATATATATATATATAATATATATATATATATATATATATATATATGTATATATATATATATATATATATATGTATATATATATATATATATATATATATATAATATTTTGGATAAGATGTATTTAATATTTGATACGAGTGATATAAAATATGAAAATTTATTTAAATTCTTCTTTCTAAGGATGTCCTATTTATTTGCACCAAAGACTCAACGGCCTTTTGTGAGGCCTACCACATTAAAATATTACAGAAGTCGCGCAAACAACCGAAAACTACCGATCAGGTCCTCCTGGCGAATTCGATACTCTTTATGCAGATTTACAAAGATGACGTAACTCTTCCTTGCTTTCAGACAGAAGATAAAGATCGATCCGTCAGCAGTTTTGTCTTGATCTTTAGGGAATATAGAAAGTAGGTAATCCCTAAAAATATGAAATCTGTCTGTATAGATAACATTCAACTTAAAGAGAATAAGATCGGATTTAAAATCCCTGAAGAAGGTCACCTAAATGCTACATACATGTATAAAATGCAGTAAATGTTAAAACTAGTCAAACCTTAAAAATTTTCTTAACATAAACAGTCGAGAGAAATTATAATTCACCAGTTAAAATGAGGACTTCTAGAAATAATGTTGATCAACACAAAGTGTCGAATGGCATATCCATGATATGTCGTAATGTGAAGTATTTCTTGAGTTATAACCATGTCCAATTTATTAATTATATTATTACTGCCAGTGTTTCTTTGTTCTTTCCATAGATATGTTTTCTATTAAATTGTGTATTTTATTGAACACAATTAAACTTACATTAGAAGTCCAATAGGGAACAATTTTTTCAGAATCAAATGTGATGTAAATTCATAGTCATTATTGTAGGTTTTCTACTTCATCAGAGTTATGTAACGCGATCGGGTATAAAATAACTAGTTTAGTTTCTACTAGCAGATTAAAACTCCAGAAATAAATTTTCCACGAAGTTCACTTCGAATTTTAAAATGTTTCTAAACATTTCAGTATGTCTAAATTATTTTATTGGGCCACCATCGTATAAGTGGTGAATATGTTTTATGATATAATGAGCACTTAGTGTCTCAGAATTAATCCTGGAGCGAGAATCAACCTGACCTTGTTACAAGACCTGTTTTTTCTTGAGATTGGTAAAATAACTTCTATTAAGAAAACATACACCGTTAGCTAAGGTAAATTAGGGGAAAGGCAAAATAGAAAGCTGTGAAAAGTTTGACCAGACTAAGAACATTTTTTTAAATACAGTTTTCTTAGTTTAACGTACTTTTAAACGAAATTTCGGACACGTAATTTAATCTGCTTAAAGTAATCATGAATATTGGTGACTTTTATTAATGTATCATATTTATCTATTTTTATGTACTTAGATATTACTATTAATTTTTAATCTGAGCGTAATATTTGAATTTATTATTTAGTCATCTGACGGTCGGTTTTCAGCCGTGGACTCCAGAACCTAGGGGTTAAGTCTGTGATCAGAAAATATAAACTCTACTTTTTTTAACCTGAAGATAAAATGGAGCTGAAATTATAATTTAAACTAAAACTTCTCCCACTAATAGCAAATTTTATATATAGTTTAGTAGCTTTAAACCCGTTAAATGCCGTCAAAAAGTAATCAATAACGAGAGATCAGCTTCTAAAACCCACGTTATTGATGGAGGTCAGTCGGCGATAACTCTATCTAGGACGACCCTAACTATTAAATTACAATATTATCTATTCTAAGATGAAATCAGGCTTTTAATAAGTCATTATAGCTAAAGGATTGAAATTTAAATTGGCCCTTTTTATTTATTTTATTTTTTCATGATTTCTCCTTAAATTAATGTCACAAGAATTATTTAATCTGTGAAGCAAAATATGATTTCAAATGCATAAATAACAGAAAAATAAATAGCGGCCTTCAAGGTTATTTCATTCAATATTCAATGCCCAAAACTATTTAAAACTCGTTACTTGTAAAGAAGTTAAATTATTTTAGAAATTGATGAAAAGAATAACATACCGTACTATTTATTTTGCACATTAAATGTTATTGGGTAATTAAATGTTACATAAAAAGCAAATAGTACTGAACTAAATGCAAAACTAATTTTTACGTTACATACAAAGTTTTATTTATATGTACACACAAAGAGATACAAACTGGAACAATCACTAACTGCGGATATTGTACTGTCAAGTTCCGGTCTGGCTTGACACTGTCACAGGCACTTGCTTACTTCATATCCGTTTCTGATTTCTATTATATTGCAACTACTATACTACACGTTTATATTAATAGCCTCAGGCGCTTTATTTCCTATAGATTCAGCGTTTAGTGTGTGTGAGAAAAAAAATACTTTTTGGAAGGATACAATACTTTAAGAAACAATTATTTAATTATATAAAAAGTTTCCTAAGTATTCGTCACTCAAAATATTTAAAACTGTATGGCTTATCAAATTGATTGCTTTTTTTAATAAAAGTTATCCGTATTAAAATAAGCTTACGGCAACATTATAAACAAGAGAAAAGGTATGGGAGGAATAACGCTAACAAATCGTTGAGTTGTACAGTGTAATTGCGTACTTTTTCTTCATTGTAAAATTTGGCTCACTGCTGATTCGTTGACAAATGGAGAAGCCCTTCCGTAAGTGTGAAGAGGAACTTATCATAAAACTTTACTCTATTTTATTTACTGAGGGACCAAACTTTCTTAGTGTAATAATTTGTTATAAAAGTTCACATTGCTTTTATAGATCATTGCTTGTCGATGATTTTATTTACAAACGTGTTGTGATATATAATTTAGAATAATGAAAATATTACTAAATAACTAATAAGAACTCTTAAATAGAAGGCTATTAATTATTCATCAAATACTAGCACATACTATATGTTAGCAAATATTAGAAAAATAATAAGCAAACAACAGTAAAAAAATCATTGTGCACTAAGTTGCATGGATTTCTTTTACCCTAGCAAAATAAAGAATTAGCAATACACATATAATCATAAAATTTAATAACATTCTTAGATTCATTCTTTCCATCATAACAATCGGTATAATATAGATCGCGGAGTAGTAAATTCAGACACCTAAAAGTCTGAAATACAAAATATACAAAATGAGTCATATCTCTACATTGGTCAAATACTTGACACATTTCTTAGTTTTTGTAACTTTAAATTATTTAAATCAACATTTATTTTAATTTCTGTTTATTGCTGTTAAAATAAGTAAACTTTTAACACGTACAATAGTTTCGCATGTAGCATTACAGTTAGAGTATAGAAATAATAATAAGTAATGTAAACTTACAATTTTCAATTAAAACCGGAAGTTATGTTTCCAAGCACAAGCAGTTTTAAATTATTGTATTTTTTTTATTCCTATAAACGAGAACAATTGAATATTTAGGTAAATACTGTATCACATCCTATTAATGATTATCACTTTTGAATGGTAACTGAAATAGACAAGTTATTTTACAATTATTTCAATATTACTGCAGCTGCTTTAAAATAATTATTACATCTCACTCCAAGGGTTCTATTGCAATATATTACCTTGTAGGTAATATAAATAGGTTTTGTACTTTAATTTACTATCTGATATTTAATTATGTTAAATACTATTATACAAACAAGGTTAATTGGCTGAGTTTCAGCGAAAATGGTATTAATTTTTTTTTATTTATATTTGTCTAACTGTCTACATGTCTGTTTGATATCGCGAGAAATAAATAACTTACAGACTTGAAATGCATGCAACAACAGCGAAGCCTGTTTCGCTACAGGTGGTGTGGTTTACTTTGTATTAGTTTAGTAAATTTCTTCTTTACATGCTTCAATTTAAAGTTTTACTTTTATATAATTTGCGACAGTTTTCATAAAAATAATAACTAAAATTTTGCTTCTAAACGTTTTCTGTCATATTATTTTTTATTTATTTCTATTTCGGATATAAAAATGTATAAGAGCATAGTATAAATTTTTTTATATTATTTACGTTTATAAAGTATAATAAACTGACTGTTAATTAATAGCTATATCAAACTTCACCATTTCAAATCAAATCAAATCTCCTTTATTTCCATCAGACATACAACATGCATTGGATTGCGTCATAAATATTATTTTATTTGTAAGGTCAAAAGAAGAAAGATATATTCTATACTATTTTGTCCCATTTTACTTAGTTAACCGTCTGTCTGTATGTTTATTTGGAATAATAATATAAAACTTAGTAACGTTATAAAGTGACCGATTTTGTATATAACAAGTCTAATTGAGACCAGTTAAAAAAAAAACTAAGCATATCACATCATGATTAAAAATAGTAACCATGAAGATTCTGCATACAGTAATAATAAACAAATATAAATAAATAAAAAGAGGAAAGTTCATGAAAACTTCACAAAGGTACTTTGAAGCTATTCTAAAAATACTGTATTTTTTCATTAAGAAATATTCAGCCGTTATAATAAAATTTCACTTAAAAAAAATATTTTTAAAATTTTCAATCACCATTTTGAAAAATTTTTTTTTATCAAAAAAGATTCTCTGACGGCTCATTATTTTTAGTTTTTTTTGTCTATTTTGAAGAAATGAAATAAAAAATATGTAGTTTAATTGAAAAAAACTGCAGAAAATTGAATTAAGAAAGAATATTGAATGCTTAGAAACATACTGAAACCCGTATAAATAGGATTGACCCCGCCCTTTTGCTTCAAGGACACTATTATATACCTGTACTATATATACCTGTAATCCAACTTTCCACATTCAACAGTGTTTCTAAACTTTTTCAAAATATTCGAAAAATTCTTTAAAATTAAATAAAACTTATATTTTAAATAAATAATAACAATTGTTCCACGTACATAATACAATGTATAATGAAAAATGTCAACAATTTGTTTATTTTTCAATTTTTACTGCAGTTTTTTCAATTAAACTACATATTTTTTATTTCATTTATTCAATATAGACAAAAAACATGAAAATAATGAGCCGTCAGAGAAGCTTTTTTGATTAAAAAAATAAATTCAAAATGGTGATTGAAAATTATAAAAATATTTTTTTTTTTTAAGTGAAATTTTATTATAACGGCTGAATATTTCTTAATGAAAAAAATAAATTATTTTTTGAATAGCACAATGTATATTTGATCAAACTTTCAGCTCAATCAAACCATTTTTGTAAAAGAAAAAAATTAAAAACAAAAAAACAAAAAAACGGCTTATTGAATTTTTTTGGGAAATTTTTGAGGTTTAGGGCAAAAATGATTATTACATAATTTGTAGATTTTTTTTATTTCTCAACAACTTTTACATTTGACTGTTTTCAATAGGATGCATTGTTTACTCACAATTTGCATAAAACCATAATCACACCCTAAAAACCACCCCTCCTATACACCCCCTAATAGACGATTTTGGTTCGGAATGGTTTTTTTATTTATTTATCATGTGTTTTGACTAAATTGTGCCATTAGTTTGCTGTAAGAAAACATTTATTTTTTCAATCAGGTAATACGACTGGACTAATAAAACAACCATTGGAAGTTAACGTAATTATGATTTTCTTTAACACAAGGTAAAAATGATATGTATGGTAAATTTCAGGTACATCAATTACTAATTCTTCAGTCGATGTACTTGAATATAGATAATATTAACGTTATTTACTAGTTTAACAATCTTATATGTAACAATACTATAATTTTTAATGTACGATAATTGGAGGGGTTCAGAGGTTGTGATCTGTTACCTATTTTTGATATAACAAGTTATTGGATATTATTTAACAATACAGTTTGAGCTGTTGTGTTAAGACATAATCTTTTATTTCTGTTTTTTTTTTTTTGGTTGCGATTCTATATCATACTAATGTAAATACTAGTCGTATATAAAACTAGTGTAGTTTGTTTTTAGCAAGAAGACAGATTTTGGATCATCAAAGCGTAATACTCATAGGTAGGCTAAATTGTGTTTAATTAATCTAATCGTATCCGATTTACAGATATTATACAGAATTTCCGGATATAACTTTATTTTTTAATTTAAATGCACGGAAAAAATAGTTTTTTTTTACGAAATGAAATGGCAATAAAATATCTATATACGTAATTACAACATACATAACTTGTTTTTTGAAAAACTAGCTTGAAGTGTAAGTATAACTCCTTTCTTAAAATAGGTGGAACATAACATCTTGCAAACCTACATTAATTGATATTGAACTCCTGTTTGGGCCGACGACGTAATAGAGAAGTTTAGTATACTAAGTATTTGAAGAACTGCAGTTTAATGTTCCAAAAATATGTGCATGTGTGTTACAATAAAACAATGCAGGAGTACCCCACATCTTGGAGTAACAGGCTTCGCTGAGGTTGCATCCATAAATTCAATAATATCGCTCATTCCGTTCACAAGATGTCCTAAGGATGAGATGGACAGACAGGTAATGATACAAAAGAGAAATGTTTACATCCCTTGGCAGAAAAAAGACAAATGGTGTCCAGCGGTATAATATCCTGCTGATTACGCCTCTTTGTCATGAAAATACATCCTCTCTCACCCTTGAGATATCTACACATCATTTTGTTCTCTGTTATATCAGACAACAGCAATACTAATTACCTTTCCTGTACATTTTGGGCTAACATTAGTCCATAAATTACAAATTCAGGTTCAAGAATTCGACTGGGAACACATCCTTGATAGCTTATCTTGTTTGTATATAATTACCCACAAAAACTTTTTTTAACATAATTATAGTATATATATGTGTTGACATATCTTTTTCTATATAGATTTCATAATCTTTTACAATACTTTAGAACTTATCCATACAAAGTAGAAGTTACCGTAATTTACCGATAATGATAATATTTATATTATATTATTACAGTTACCGTAACAAATGATGATAATAGGGATCTTGGACATTTTCAGATGATTCATAAATATTGTTTTGACAATTTATCTGAACGTCAAAAAATTGTCATGTTTCCAGGCTTCGCTTGAATTTCGAACGAGTTTTCAAGTGTATATCATATCAAATTCTCAAGATGTCCTAGTGAGATAGGGAGATTAAGAATCATGCAACAATAAATTTTTTAGATCATGTAGCACACAAGAGAGAAGTAGTGTAACCCAAACCCTCAATGACGCTCAGGCAAGTTTCATTGTTAGAGATTTAAAATAATTTATAACTACTCATTCTTGTAAATGTAGAAAAAGGAATTCAGTCGAAATTAAACTCTACAGATAATATCTATCTCTATATACTTTATCCTAATGATTAAAAAATTGTTCTGTTTTCAAATCAATAACTTATCCTTCAAATTCATTCCAAATCCTTTTATTACCTGTGGTGTAATACTGTTTTGAATAATACCAATTATTTTAATCTTTGTCACAAGTTAAAGTCTCTTGTAGTTGTTCTCAGCGTTCTTAAAAACGTATTTTTGCTCAGTTTTAACATTGCGATCATGGTTACCTAATTTTTAATTATTTGCCAAAGCTTAAGCGTAATCCTATGGTGACATAGTGGCATGCAACTTGCATGCAACGTCATCAGACTTGACGTTCGGTACATACAGAGGTGAATCATAATGCAAAACTTCGTGTGTGTGTAAATGATGTAAGATAATTTTTTTTCAATATGTCGTGTGTACAGATGGATGGATAGTTAGAGAGAAATTAAAGTTTTTACAGTTGCTCGAGAAATAAAAATGCTTTGCTAACACACAGCCAATTACTATCAAAAGATGAGTTAATATATGAAACAAACTAGACGTTATTGACGGTTTTTTCACTAATATCCATGTCAGATTTTGTTGAGGTCTTTCAAGTTATACTTCGTGTAATACGGTTTCTGTTATACGAAAAGTACTATTGTTATTCAACAATTAAATCTCAACAAAGAACGGCAATGGGCAAAACAAATATATAGAGCAAAATATTAAGAAACAGTTAGAATATATTTTTAAACAGGTAGTTGGGACTAACAAAAATTACTGGCATCTTCAAAAATGCCTGTGTCAGTTTAATATGAGTAATTCTTACAACTTTAAAATTAAATGGACTTTTTTACATTTAAATGGTTTTAAACTGTACATATAAATATGTGTAACTTGAAAAGTTTTTCTTATTCTAAGCTTGTCATTGTTAATTGCAATAGTGTTGAAAGAGAATGTTCAATTCTTCAATATTATTAACAAATAAGATAATTATAACAAAGCTGTACCTTATGAACCATTAAAAAAATATCAGTAACATTTAATTTATCAGTGTACATAATAAGTTAGTTCTCAATTTAACAAATAAATAGGATCAAGTCAATTTAAATCACACTGTGGTAAAATAACAACTACTGTAATCTTATGAACACTATTTAATATCTACAAATCCCACTGCAAAATCTGGTGGCCAATGTAATTCAATTTTATTCTAACTCTTTTTATGACAGTAAAAATGTAATTTTGGTCACAAATCGTACAATAAATTCATTTTAAACACTTGAATGTGCAAATAATTCTAATACACATGGTAAACTATGTTAATATCATTTTACACACAAGGGTTTTTCCACACAACTTTATAACCCAAACGTAAAATCTAACAGACATAATAAACATATGCCAGTAGGAATATTTATCTACAATATAGGAGTATTTTATTCTGAATTCATTTATTTAACTTCTTTAATTTGTTTATATTAAGTGTACTATGGAAAACACATAATGATTGAAAAAATCCGTTTATTAGAAAATAATGAAAGGTAAAACAAATTAACAAGTATTGTAAAACTATTGGAAAGAAACTACATTTCTTTATTTCACTCTGATGCAATATCGTATTTTATAAGTACCGGATGCGAACCTCACTTTTAAACACTACGAATCACGAGAACATTACCAAGTAAGTTTCCCAAAACCCCTTTCTAGTGTTTTTAAACAGTTACCTACCCTCGG